>NC_056449.1:11378585-11466085 GCF_018296145.1 Oncorhynchus tshawytscha | reverse complement strand
TGCCATGTAAAAAAAGAACAGTTTCTAAAAGTGCGTATCTAAGGCTCTGGTCTGGGTTTCCCAAAAGCATTGTAGCACTAAGATAATCTTCCATCCATTTAGTGTCCATGGAATTAAGATGATCTTAATGCTATGATGCTTTTAGGAATCCCCGCCCTGCTCTGTCCCAGGAGTGAGGGTAAACGGTAGGCATGTTCTCTGCTATCCACTTTATGTTTTCATTATTATTTTGGGTATAGTGGACGGTTACCATATTTTTTTTTTCAATCGTTAAGGGGTCAGGTAAAAAATATATTTTACTGAAGGGAGGGTCATGCATTTTCATTTCAGATAGGTTTGATTTTCTCCAGGTATCCCTCATTATAAACAACGTACAGTCCCTTATTGAAAGTTCTTTGTGTTCTGGGAAACACGTGAGTTCTTCGGTCGTTATGGAAATGACACATTGTTAAAGCACTTGTAAGTTTGTGTTCCATCGCTATCAGGAAACCGGCTATTAATTCATAGACATGACCATTTGCATTTCTGCAAGTCATACAGTGTGGATTCTCCCTTTTAAGCGGGGAGGTGGAGAATATCAACATCTGCTTTACATTAAGCACATATCATTTCCTGTAAGTGACTCTCAAAGTACTGAATAAGTTGGCTGAGTGAGACCTCCCTCCAGTGTTTTACTTGTTGAGGCTACTTACCACTAAAGGTACCTACTTCCCACTATTTGGACCGGCCATCCTTTTTGGTGCAATCCAGACTGGCCCTAAAAAGACCACTTCGATACAGTGACTTTTCGTAGAAGGTTAAGAGAGCATTTTCACTATCCCTAACCTTTTTCCTAACCTTAACCTAATTCTTCCAGTGGGAGGTCCAGTCTGGACCAAATCTGATCCAATCATAGACGTCTATGTTTGGTTCAGATTTGCTCGGATACAGACTGGCCTTGATTTGGCCCAAACATAGACGTTGATAATTGGTTCAGATTTGGTTCGGTCCGGACCTTGATTTGGCTGAAACCTTGGTGGAAACAACTTGGGACACACAAAGGGTACAGTCCTGTGTGCGTCAGATACTCACTGATTTTGAGGTAGTCATCCAAATGTTTCCCCCGGGATAACAGTGGCATACTCTGACATCACGCAGCTGAGGAGTTGGATGTTCCAGTGGGAGGAGGACATCAACAAGCGCATAGAGATGGCCCGGCTCTCTGTTAACCAGCTGGTGTTTGCATTTCTCCGTGACAGGCGCATGCCCACAATCCACCACCCTGCCATCAAACAGTGTGTCCCTGGGCAGTATCTTAGGGATCGCGTGCATCTCACGGATGAGGGAAACGACCTCTTCCTTGAGAGTCAGAGCTGGTCTCTCCTAGCAAGATGCATGCACTAGTACACACCACACTCACTGCCACTTGCCTGTCACTTCACGAACCCATAGGTTATTTTAAGAGACAACTAATACATTCAAATAAGTGTGTGTGTGTGTGTGTGTGTGTGTGTGTGTGTGTGTGTGTGTGTGTGTGTGTGTGTGTGTGTGTGTGTGTGTGTGTGTGTGTGTGTGTGTGTGTGTGTGTGTGTCAGGAGGCGGTTGTCAAAACTATAAAGGAAAGAATGGTCAAATGTCTCCTCCAGAAGACAAATCCACAATCTTCTGATCCACAGCCGGGAACTCTAATCATAACACCATAAACCCTGTTCCTAACACACTGACTACGACAGTTGATTTAAATGGACAGTCTGGTAGCGTTTGTTCCAAAATAATTTTGTTCATTCACTCAGGACTGATTGTAAGTTTATTTCTCTTGCTTGGTTAAAAAACAATAATCTAAAACAGTTGATTTGTTGAAAGCAGACTCATTTAATCACATAACTAACCAAGCTAGCGAGCATTTAATTTAATTTTGACAGAGAACAGCAGCTTGCGCAAGCAACGATTCTTATGTTGTTTTACCACACTCCCGGACTACTTTTTACCTGTAGATGGCGACTTCAGATTTTCTGGGAACACACAGAAAAGTAACTTGACTCTGTGTTGATGAGTCAGCACAAATGTTAATAATGATACGAAGGGAGGAGAGCTGAAATGTATTCTACATGTCTGAAGTAGTGATGCTGTCAGTCGAGTTTGGTAAGTTGTCTGACGCTAGCATGCATTTGCACGCAAGCAGTGCACAAATGAACTGAGGCTCTGTTTACACATACGTTTGGGGTTCAACCATTAGCTATATGCGGTTCAACATAGCTAGCTTACTGTTTCTTAAGAAAGTAATTTGTTTTTTCTCAGCTATGGTTTGTATTGTGGTCTTGGTTGCTCTAGTCGAGGAAATGTAGCATGGTGTAGTGTTTGTCCTGTCTGAAATCTGTCTCATCTTAAGGTAGCTTGGTCTATGGAGTAGCCTACCTAGCTAGTTTTCCAATGCCCATTGCATGCATTGTAGTGAGCTAGCTGGTAGCTAGCTCTCTGTGTGACAGTTTCCCAAAATGTGGCATTGGCTTTGAACCTATTTAGCTAGCTAGCTATGTTTTGTGGAAGAATGTAGCTAGGATATAGATATTTTTTATTTTATTTATCTGTTTTTTTACCAGGTAAGTTGACTGAGAACACTTTCTCATTTGCAGCAACGACCTGGGGAATAGTTACAGGGGGAGGATGGGGATGAATGAACCAATTGTAAACTGGGGATTATTAGGTGACCGTGATAGTTTGAGGGCCAGATTGGGAATTTAGCCAGGACACCGGGGTTAACACCCCTACTCATACGGTAAGTGCCATGGGATCTTTAATGACCTCAGAGAGTCATGGCACCCGTTTAACATCCCATCCGAAAGACTGTACCCTACACAGGGCAGTGTCCCCATTCACTGCCATGGGGCATTGGGATATTTTTATATTATTTTTGCCTCCTACTGGCCCTCCAACACCACTTCCAGCCGCATCTGGTCTCCCATCCCATCCAGGAACTGACCAGGACCAACCCTGCTTAGCTTCAGAAGCAAGCCAGCAGTGGTATGCAGAGTGGTATGCTGCTGGCAACATTGAGTTGTGGTACAGTCTTGTTGAGGTAACGCTGTCTACCTAACTAGCTAGTTCAGTAGTAAACATAAGCAATGCATCTGATTGATTCTAGCAAGCACTTAAGTTTAACGTTAGCTAGCTACGTTTTATGTAAGAAAGTATGATATATATGAACTGGCCATACGAGTTAGCTAACGTTACATTCTTACATTGGCTAACATTACCTAGCTAATGTAAACTGGCTACCACAGCAGCCAAGGATGTTCACTAGTGTCGTGTCTTTGACTATGCCGGATTAAGTGATATGACATGCCATTCTATAAAATAATTTCACCGTAATTAATATCACCTGATTGAGCTAATCATGTAAATGTAATTAACTAGAGAGTCGGGGCACCACAAAATAATATTTATAGAGCTGTTATCTTCCGAATAAACTCTTAAAGACCTAGTAATATTTTATATCAATAGCAGTCAATATCAATCGTCACCTTAACTCAGTCTTATCTGAAAGTTGTAAATTATTGGTTATCTGCATGAACCCTGGCTAACATTTTGAATCAGTAATTCTAATCAAATCAAATCAGCAATACAAAATTGGGTTTAATTATTTATTTACTAAATACCTAACTAATCACACAGAATTACACATACACATAATTAAATCATAACTTGATTACAAATTACATCATAAAGGAAAACGTCCCTACCGGGCGGAACAGATATGACAGCTTGTTACACAAAGGAAAAGGGCTGGGTTTGAGTGAAAGAGCGGGAAGACTGAGGGACACAGGGAGAAGCTGTGCTATCGTAAATACAGTATCTGATGCATTCTAAATTACCGCCCATTTGGAAAAGGAAAATGCAATAAATATTTACTCTGAGCTGCGCTTCCATAGGTTGGTGGTAGATGGAAGGCCATGTTGCCAAACCGAGTTCTTTGAAGAATGTCTCTGGTTGTCAATAGGATACGTTGTAGTAACGTTGTTGGGTGATAGATGGGATAGTCTGTCTGTTCCTTCCTAACCCTCGTTTGCATCTGCTGTTGCTAACTCAATGGCTAGGAGGTATCACTTCTGTAGTGAATAAGAGTTCAAAGTTCGTACCATTCGCAACCGAAGCTCACGCTGATGTTGGCTTCATTCTGTAGTTATTATCTGAACCATTCTGACATCGGACCGTCGTCCTCACATCCTCGGAACAGGAGGTTATATTGTCGTCAAGGACTTACAGTGTATATAGGAAGGGAGAGGAGGGCGTGTTTGAAAAGTTTTATAGCCCATGTCCCTTCACAGGGGCGGGCCACTGATTGAGCACCCACTGATTGAGCAGCCATATCTTATGAAGACCCAAATCTCACATTTAGAAGCTAACATCACATTTCATCCCATCACAAATAATTTCAAATTCAAACATTTAAATTGAACAACAATTCCATGTGAATCCGATAACTCTGATGTGTAGACTTTCCACTGTAGAGTTCATGTCATCTTATCATTGATGAGAATGTCTCAGATGACAACAGAACTGACATCATATTCATTAAGTACCACCGCATATGTTCAATTGGTCGGATTACCAGAATATAGTTGATTTCCCCCCACCTACTGATGTTCCCAGAATCTCTATGTTAACCAAGGGTTTTGCAAATGTAACGTCAGTAGGGTAGAGAGAGGAAAAAGGGGGGAAGAGGTATTTATGATTGTCATAAACCTAACCCGCAGGCCAACGTCATGACACACTACTGTTCAAAAGTTTGGGGTCAAAAAAAAGAGAAGGTTTTGGAGGAGCAGCTTCATTAAATAGTACCCACAAAACACCAGTCTCAAATTCAACAGTGAAGAGGCGATTCCGGGATGCTGGCCTTCTAGACAGAGTTGCAAAATTTTTTGTTGGTGCTCTGATTAAAGGTCAGCAGTGTCTAGGTCAGCAGTTTACACATCATGACTTCAGCCTAATAAGAAAAACCTTAGTTGGCAAAATATAGCTAGCTTTCCTCGCTTGTTGGTTAGCTCCCTAGCCAACGTTAGCTCTCATCTGACTCCTATAATGTTATGTTAGCTAGCTATATAGCTACCTAGCTAATCAAAGCAGATTAACACAAAACACTTCTCATGAACATTTCTTCATCTTAGTCAGCTAGACGCATAATCCTTGATTGCACATGGTTTTACTATAATATTAAATGGAGTCAGGTATATCAAATGTAGATTGTCAAATAATAATTAGCACTACACACCATCCTGTGAAGTTCATCATATCTTATTTAATCTGTAGCCTAATAAACTGTGTGGTTTCCCGAGTCGTAGTAAGATGACCACACACCATATCATCACGTGACTCGAAGTTTACTTCGATATGATCGTTATTATATCAATATTTGTGCATAAAGACAATACCACCGCCATTTCTTGCATAATACATTTTACAGACACAAAAAGATCCCATGTCAAACGAACAAATGATCTGTCAGCATTTATAACATTTGACCGAAATGTCTTGTTTCCATCACAGCTGTTGTGATTTTTCGACATACAGTATGACTTTACTTGCATAAAAACTGTGGACGAAAACGTGGTTAAAGACAATGTATAATATGTGCATTTGTGCTTGATGATTTGTAAGTAGTTTTAAGTAAACTTTAAAAGGTTGATGTTTTCCTTGGCATATTGTCAATAAATATATATTCTATACATCATTTTAGTACTCCTTATGTGAGTAAAAATGACTTTTTTTTTCTTAAAAATGTCTATCTTTATTTTATCAAGGCCAATATGTGATATGTTAGATATTAAAGATAGATTATTAACAATTAATCAATGAGTATCAGAAATCAAGGTAAGACTCAAGTGCAGACTGTGTGAAGTAACAATGTTTATTGTAACAGGGGCAGGCAAATGACAGGTCAAGGCAGGCTGGGGTTGATAATCCAGAGTAGAGGTCAAGGTACAGGATGGCGGGCAGGCTCAGGGACAGGCAGAGTGGTCAGGCGGGCGATTACAGGGTCAAGGCTCAAAAACCAGGAGGACGAGAAAAAGAGAGACTGGGGAAAACAGGAAATGAGACAAAACGCTGGTTGACTTGAACAAACAAGACAAACTTGTAACGAACTTCTTCTTTGTCTGATGATGAGTAGGAAGGATCGGACCAAAATGCAGCGTGGTGTCCATGTTAATAGTTATTTTAACTCAGAACACAAAGACAAAATAACAAAAATAGACCAACACGAAACAGTTCTGTCTGGTGCAGACACAGAGACAGAAAACAACTACCCACACCCATAGTGGGAAAACAGGCTGCCTAAGTATGGTTCTCAATCGGAAACAACGATTGACAGCTGCCTCTGATTGGGAACCATACCAGGCCAAACACATAGAAATATAAACACAAGAACAAAACATAGAATGCCCACCCCAACTCACGCCCTGACCAACCTAAAATAGAGACATAAAAAAGGAACTAAGGTCAGGACGCGACAGAACTGGCACAGACAGACAGAAAACACAGGTATAAATACCCAGAGGATAAGTGGGGGAAATGGGCGAGACCTGGAGGTGGTGGCGACAAGCACAAAGACAGGTGAAACAGATCAGTGCGTGACAATGAGAAGGTTATAATCCAAAGCAACCTGCCTACATGTTTTTTGAAGTACAGTCGATCAACATAACTACTTTACTAGATAAAAGCTGTTTGCTAGAAAACGTTGATAGAGCAGGACTTTGGCCTTTCGATGCTCATGTGGATTTTTCTCATGTGGATTTTTTTGACCAAAGTTAGGACAGATTTGAATGTCATTTTCGTAATAACCCATGTGGAATCATGTATTAACCAAAAAAGTGTTAAACAAATCAAAATATATTTTATATTTGAGATTCTTCAAAATAGCCCTCTTTTGCCTTGATGACGGCATTGCACACTCTTGTCATTCTCTTGTTCTACAATGTAGAAAATAGTCCAAATAAAGAAAGCCTTTGAATGATTAGGTGTGTCCTAACTTTTCACTGGTACTGTACTTGGAATTGAATTGAAAAGTCAATCACCAATGTCAGTATGAGGCACATGGCCAAAATGTCACTGTCCAGTTGAATTACTTTTAAAGTCCCATTGCAGTCAGAAACGGGATTTGCCTCTGTTTATATGTCTACATGTATTTCGACACTTTGAGGTTGGAATAATACTGTGAAATTGTGAAAATTATGATAATGCCCTTTTAGTGTAAGAGCCCTTTACACTCGTACCCTTTACACCCGTACCCTTTACACTTGTACCCTTTACACCCGTACCAGGTTGAAATGGTAGAATTGGTAGAATTTAGAATTTATATGTACAGCATGGCATGAAATGGAACTGTTAAATTATATGCGATGTCTACATTTGGCTTCTCTACGGCCTCTGCATGATGGATCAACGCTCAGGGTGGGGACAGACAGCTCATCTTAGTATGGAGCGCAGTTCACAATGCATGTAGACCTATCATCTCATCATGGTAACTTTAGCTAGGCCAACATTTGCTGCAGCATAGTCTAAAGACCGAATTTAATTTAATTTACCCATCTCCATCTAGCTTTCGGGGGTCACCTTATTTTTTAATTGTAAAGATTATAATTTTTTAATAGCAACTGCAGAGTCTTAAAACAGCCTATCACTCAAATATCGCTTTAAATCGGTGCACGCGTGAGCACTCTCTCGCAGTCATTCTCACTCTATATCAACTCCATTCAAATTGCATCCAAAATAGATCATTCTGTTCTAGATTGATACACTACATGACCAAAAGAATGTGGACACCTCCTCGTCGAACATCTCACTCCAAAATCATGGGCATTAATATGGAGTTGATCCCCCTTTTGCTGCTATAACAGCCTCCAGTCTTATGGGAAGGCTTTCCACTAGACGTTGGAACCCAACTACCTCATTCCCATATTGTTATTTATTTTTTGCTCCTTTGCACCCCAGTATCTTTACGTGCACATCATCTTCTGCACATCTATCACTCCAGTGTTAATGCTAAATGTAAATTATTTCGCCACTATGGCCTATTTATTGCCTTACCTCCATAGTCTTAGTACATTTGCACACACTGTATATAGATTTTTCTATTGTGTTATTGACTGTACGTTTGTTTATCTCATGTGTAACTCTGTGTTGTTTGTGTCGCACTGCTTTGGTTTATCTTGGACAGGTCGCAGTAGTAAATGAGAACTTGTTCTCAACTACAAACTGACTTGTTGGAAAGGTGGTTAAATAAAGGTGAAATAAAACATGTTAAAAATTCTGCGGGGACTTGCTTCCATTCAACCACAAGATCATTAATGAGGTCAGGCTATTAGGTTATTATGCCTGGCTCGCAGTCGTCATTCCAATTAATCCCAAAGGTGTTCGGTGGGGTTGAGGTCAGGGCTCTGTACAGGTCAGTCAAGTTCTTCCACACCGATCTCGACAAACCATTTCTGTATGGACCTCGCTTTGTGCACGGGGGCATTGTCATGCTGAAACAAGGAAAGGGCCTTCCCCAAACTGTTACCACAAAGTTTGAAGCACAGAATCGTCTAGAATGTCATTGTATGCTGTAGTGAGTTAGTAGTGAGTGTTGCAACTGAGGATAGCCAATATTTACGTGCTACTCACTTCAGCACACGGCGATCGGTTCTGTGAGCTTGTGTGGCCTACCACTTCGCGGATGAGCCGTTGTTGCTCCTAGATGTTTCCACTTCACAATAACAGCACTCACAGTTGACCAGGGCGGCTCTAGCAGGGCAGATATTTTACAAACTGACTTGTTGGAAAGGTGGAATCCTATGACAGTGCCATGTTGAAAGTCAATGAGATCTTGAGTAAGGTCATTCTACTGCAAATGTTTGTCTATGGACGTTGCATGGCTGTGTGCTTGATAGTATACACATGTCCACTAATTTGATGGGGTTTCCTCATACTTTTGTAGATATAGTGTATATAGCCATATATATACTGTATACAGTGCCTTTGGAAAGTATTCAGACCCCTCATCAATCTACACACAATACCACATAATGATGAAGTGAAAACAGGTTTGTAAACATTTTTGCAAATGTATTAAAAATAAAAAACAGAAATACCTTATTTAAATAAGTATTCAGCACCTTTGCTATGAGACTCGAAATTGAGCTCAGGTGCACCCTGTTTCCATTGATCATTCTTGAGATGTTTCCACAACTTGACTTGAGTCCATCTGTGGTAAATTCATACACCTGTCTATGTAAGGTCCCACAGCTGACAGTGCATGTCAGAGCAAAAACCAAGCCATGAAGTCGAAGGAATTGTCCGTAGAGCTCCGGGACAGGATTGTGTCGAGGCATAGATCTGGGGAAGAATACCAAAAAATCTTTGCAGTATTGAAGGTCTCCAAGAACACAGTAGCCTCCATCATTCTTAAATGGAAGAAGTTTGGAACCACCAAGACTCTTCTTACAGCTGGCAGCCCGGCCAAACTGAGCAATCGGGGGAGAAGGGCCTTGGTCAGGGAGGTGACAAAGCTCTAGAGTTCCTCTGGGAAGATGGGAGAACCTCCCAGAAGGACAACCATCTCTGCAGCACTCCACCAATATGGCCTTTATGGTAGAGTGGCCAGATGGTAGCTGCTCCTCAGTTAAAGGCACATGACAGCCGGCTTGGAGTTTGCCAATAGGCACCTAAAGACTCTAAGACCATGAGAAACAAGATTCTCTGGTCTGATGAATCCAGGATTGAACTCTTTGGCCTGAATGTCAAGCCTCACGTCTGGAAGAAACCTGGAACCATTCCTAAATTCCTGGAACCATTCCTATTCCTGTGAAGCATGGTGGTGGCAAAATCATACTGTGGGGATATTTTTCAGCGGCGGGGACTGGGAGACTAGTCAGGATCGAGGCAAAGATGAACGGCGCAAAGTACAGAGAGATCCTGCTCCGGACCTCAGGCGAAGGCGAAGGTTCACTTTCCAACAGGACAACGACCCTAAACACAGACAATGCAGGAGAGGCTTCAGGACAAGTCTCTGAATGTCCTTGAGTGGCCCAGCCAGAGCCCAGGTTTGAAGCCGATCGAACATTACTGGAGAGATCTGAAAATAGCTGTGTAGCAATGCTCCCAATCTAACCTGACAGAGCTTGAGAGGATCTGCAGAGGGGGATGGGAGAAACACCCCATATACTGGTGTGCTAAGCTTGTAGCGTCATACCCAAGAGGACTCGAGGCTGTAATTGCTGCCAAAGGTGCTTCAAAGTACTGTGTAAAGGGACTGAATGCTTATGTAAATGGGATATTTCATTTTTTATACACATTTGCAAAAATTGGATGAGGGGGAAAAAAAATCTAATACGTTTTAGAATAAGGCTGTAACGTTACAAAATGTGGAAAAATGCAAGGGGTCTGAATAGTTTTAGAATACACTGTATAATTTATAATGCTTTTGAATGACACTTCCTGTTTTGGTGGAAATACTGGGTTACTGGGAAGAAAAGTGATTTATTCTCTGGATAGAACATTTGTAAAATACCACAAAAATGTTCTACGCTATTGGGCACTGATTAACACCTAAATTGTGGCAGTAGAGCTCTGGCTCTGCGCTTCACAGCGCTGTATGGGTTTTGACTGACAGGCATTATGAACATATGCACCGCACACGATATGAAGTTGCCCACATCCCTCACGCTAATTGGGCAAATTTTGCAAATGTTTTGATGTCTGAGTGAAGGAAATGCTGTAGATTAAGAGGACTCTATGTCTTTTGAGATATGAGACATTGATGATTATAATAAATACCGCTTTGATGTCATACAAGCAAGCCAAACACCTGTGAGTCCAAATGTGCACTTCACATATCCATATCATAAAATTTATGTCATACACAGGTCAATGTTTATGATCAATGTGTTTGATGTACAGTTACAAGATGACATGGAGTCATACCCTGGGTTGTTCTAGCCTATGTTTGTATATTGTGAAGAAAATTTGCAGTCATGTCAGTTGAACTGTTGTGTCCTCACATTTTTACCATCATCTCAAAACTGTTCCCTTTAAATTGCTAACATGGTTATGCATATGCTTTTCATATTTCTTCTGAAAGAAAACTTACAATTTGCCATATCCATATAAGCCAATCCCCACGAGCGTAAAGGATTAAAAAGACTGGCTGAAATTTCAGCCTGTTTTGGCCTACCATGGAGGTAAATTAGTTAATAGACCAATAAGAAAGAGAGTTTTCAGTTTTCCCCTCCCCATTCAAACCGCTCCGAGACAGAATTCTTGCTTGAGAAATAGCCTTTTGCTAAGAAGCTTTTTTTTGTTCCTTTTTGACCATTGTAATTAAAAACAATTACTGAGGTACTTCATTGTTACCCAGAAATGATTTGATATTGAGATAAAATGGCTGCATTGGATCTTTATTACCTTTAATACAAAACATTATGCTTGATAGCTAAATGTTGTGACTTCTTTTCTTTCCTCTCTTTAAGAAAATAAAGTGGGATTCTCTCACTGCTTTTAACAACGGACACAATGTTTTGTTTAAAATCACTCCAGTGAATTTAACACTAAGCTATTTACACACACAAGTCAAAGCCTGTTTCTAGGTCCCTACATATCTGTGTACTGGTCACAGCCTCTACGGTATCGACTCTGTTGCAGTCCTGGCATAGGTCCACTCCTCCAGACTTGCCTGCCACGCAGTCTCCCGTTGGACCCTGACTTTTGTGTGACAGCGCTTTTGGTCTCCTACTATAGTCCCTGACGTCGCCACAAAGCAAAACTCCTCGTCAATCTCCGACTGGTCTCCTCCAACATCTGCCTATCCCTCGCCGTCCCTGGTCTCACATTTCCCTGGACTTTGTCAAGGGTCTTCCCCCATTTGATGATGACGGCAACACCGCCATCCTGACTGTGGTGGATCGCTTTTCCAAGGCCACCCACTTTATTCTTCTCCCCAAGCTACCCTTTGCCAAGGAGACGGCCCAGCTCATGGACTGCCCGTGGACATGGTCTCCGACCGTGGTCCTCAGTTCTCGTCCCAGTTCTGGAAGGCGTTCTGCATCCTCTTTTGGTCATCGGCCAGCCTGTCCTCCGAGTTCCACCCCCAGTCCAATGGCCAGTCGGAGCGAGCCAACCAGGACCTCGAGACTGCTCTGCGCTGCCTGGTCCCCACCTGCCCCACCACCTGGAGCCAATAGCTTGTGTGGGTGGAATACGCCCGCAACACCCTTCCCTGTTCTGCTACGGGCCTATCGCCATTTGAGTGGTCCCTTCCCCGAGCAGGAAGAAGTGGTTGGCATACCTTCTGCCCAGATGTTTGTCCGCCACTGTCGTCGTACCTGGAGGAGAGCCCTGTCGGCTCTCCTCAAGGCCACCTCAGGGTATCGACGACAAGCGGATCACCACTGGTCCCCGGCTCCCCGATATAGTCTCGGGCAGAAGGTACGGCTATCTCGGGCAGAAGGTACGGATCTGCCCCTCCGGGTGGAATCCCGCAAACTCTCCCCCCGGTATATCAGCCAATTTCCCATCTCCCAAATCATTAGCCACTCTGCTGTTGGTCTTCTGTTGCCTCGTACCTTTTGTATACATCCCACCTTTCATGGGTCCAGAGTCTCACAGCCCTTTGTCTCCTGTTTCCAGTCCCACCACTCTCCCCTGTCTCATCCACGGCCAACCGGAGTACATGGTGAGGCGTCTCCTGAAGGTTTGACTATTTATTTCTTTATATCTATTTCACCTGTCTTTGTCATTGTCTCCACCCCCCTCCAGGTGTAACCCATCTTACCCATTACACATGTGTTTATACCTGTGTTCTCTGTTTGTCTGTTGCCAGTTCATTTTGTTCGTCAAACCTACCCGCATTTCCCTGCTCCTGCCTGTTTTCCTGCTCCTGTTTTTTAGTCCTTCTCAGTTTTGACCGTTCTGCCTGCCCTGACCCTGAGACTGCCCACCATTCTGGACCCTTTATATCTTCTATGGATTATTGAACCCTGCCTTCCTTGACCTGTCATTTTCCTGTCCCTGTTTGTCAGGAAAAAAATTGTTTCTTCAACTCTGTCTGCATCTGGATCATACCTCAAATGTGATGCAGACCCTACTGTCAGGAGAAGGAGGGGCAATGTTCACATATAACTGGTTATAACTCCAATTCTGTTTGTGATATTACGATTCTAACAACGGAAATGTATTATGTAGACTTATTTAGGAAAAGTCAATGACGGAGGGTGGCATTGGTATTGGTCTTTTTTTATTATTTTTTTTTTGTAATTTAATATATATATATATATATATATATTATTAATGAGCAGTCAAAATGAATGTTTTAGCATTTCTAGTGTTAATTGAGAAATACACAAAAAAAATCTACATTTGTTAGTTTTCTTCCAGACTGCATTTTAGATACATATGTTGCGTGTAAGGAGGAATCAGGAGGATAGAATTATGGTCAGATTTGCCAAATGCAGGGCAAGGGAGAGCTTTGTACACGTCTCTGTGTGTGGAGTAAAGGTGGTCTAAAGTTATTTTGCCTCTGGTTGCACATTTAACATGCTGGTAGAAATGAGGTAAAACGGATTTAAGTTTCCCTGCATTAAGGTCCCCGGCCACTAGGAGCACTGCCTCTGGATGAGTGTTTTGCTGTTTGCTTATGGCAGAATACAGCTCATTGAGGGTGGTCTTAGTGCCAGCATTGGTCTGTAGTGGTATGTAGACAGCTACGAAAAATACAGATGAAAACTCTCTAGTTAGATAGTCTGGTCTACAGCTTATCATGAGATACTCTAACTCAGGCGAGCAAAACTCGAGACTTCCTTAGATATCGTGCAGCAGCTGTTGTTTACAAATATATATAGACCACCACCCTTGTCTTACCAGAGGCTACTGTTCCATCCTTCCGATACAGTGTATAACCCTCCAGCTGTATGTTATTTATGTCGTCGTTCAGCCACGACTCGGTGAAGCATAAGATATTACAGTTTTTAATGTGTCGTTGGTAGGATATAGATAGTTTTAGTTTGTCCAATTTATTATTCAGTGATTGTACGTTGGCCAATAGTACGGATGGCAAAGGCAGATTAGCAACTCATCGGCAAGATCCTGACAATGCACTCCGGTCTCTTTCTGTTATACCTCTTCTGTCCTTTTCTCCTGCGAATGACGGGGATGAGGGCCTGTTCGGGTGTCTGGAGTAAATTCCTCTCTTCCGACTCATTAAAGAGAAATTCTTCGTCCAGTTCAAGGTGAGTAATCGCTGTTTTGATTTTCAGAAGCTCTTTTTGGTCATAAGAGATGGTAGCAGCAACATTATGTACAAAATTATTATTGTTTTTATGAACTATCTAAGGTAAAATGCAGTAATTTGCCATAACATTGATTTCTTAATTTGTTTTGTTGTGTGATTTGAAATGAGGAATTGTTGATGTTGTCAAAATGAAAAGTAGTTGATGATTTTAAGTCTGGTGTACCATTCATGAACATTTTATCTCATAAAGATGTATTTTTAGAGTTTAGCACTAAATAGAAAATAGTACATTTTTCCTTGTGATCTTCATACTCACTAAATGTGTCTGTTGATCTGCATATGGGTCTGTCTTCCCGTGTGATGAAAAATACATTTTTTTAAATAACTTAGAAAAGTTTTTCTTTAAAATGTAAAATACTTCTAGCAGGACCATTATATCAGATTATATCAAATGTTAAGGTCAGAAAGTGTTATTATCATCAGTGTCCACCTGCAGAGAATTAAGTAGTGAATTCTGGTAGTGCTCTACATTCTGAGTGTTACGGAAGAAGCCATTCACTATGAATGAGAGGAGGGCATGGGAAGGGGGGATGGAGGAAGAGAGGGAGGGGGTGGAGGTATAAAGCGAACTGGGGATGAGAATCTGCCCGGGGCACATCGATTAGGTCTGACACAGTAGGGACAGGCCTGAGGCCAGACAGGTCTCTCTGTTTGTGTGTGTGTGTGTGTGTGTGTGTGTGTGTGTGTGTGTGTGTGTGTGTGTGTGTGTGTGTGTGTGTGTGTGTGTGTGTGTGTGTGTGTGTGTGTGTGTGTGTGTGTGTGTGTGTGTGTGTGTGTGTGTGTGTGTGTGCGTGTGTGTGCGTGTGAGTGTGCTTGCGTGTGTGTGGTGTTTATGTGTATGTATGCCTGTGCATGAGTGTGTGTGTGTGTATTTATACCTACATCATGCATGTGTGTGTGTCTCTGGAGCCAGGTCTCCACTGACCACAGGGACCTCAGAGCTGTCAGCAGTGTTTAGCCTGGATACAGTGCCGGGTCTCCCCAGTGACTCCTCTCTGACTCAGAGAGACAGACGGCGGTCCTCAGGCCAGGGCCTGCAGCCCACACACCTGGGCTGTGTCTCAAATAGCACTCTAATCCCTATATCGTGCACTACTTTTGACCAGGGCTCGTAGGGCGTTGGTCAAAAGTAGTGCACTATATAGGGAATTGGTCAAATGCAGTGACCTATATATGGAATAGGGTGGCATTTTGGATGCACAACTGACCCCACTGGGAGAGAGGCTTTGCCAGCAGCAGCAGTTCCTGGATGGGAGACCAGATGCTGCTGGAAGTGGTGTTGGAGGGCCAGTAGGAGGCACACTTTCCTCTGGTCTAAAGAAATATCCCAATGCCCCAGGGCAGTGATTGGGGACACTGCCCTATGTAGGGTGCCGTCTTTCGGATGGAACGTTAAACGGGTGTCCTGACTCTCTGAGGTCATTAAAGATCCCGTGGCACTTATCGTAAGAGTAGGGGTGTTAACCCTGGTGTCCTGGCTAAATCCCCATTCTGGCCCTCAAACCATCACGGTCACCTAATAATCCCCAGTTTACAATTGGCTCATTCATCCCTCTCCTCTCCCCTGTAACTATTCCCCAGGTCGTTGCTGCAAATGAGAACGTGTTCTCAGTCAACTTACCTGGTAAAATAACGAATAAATAAATACACGACCACACCACACAGTCCTCTTCATTTGACTAAGGAGAGGCAGCTCGAGTTTATATCAGCCATGTAAAGCCAGAAATGTCATGGAGGCTGATAGGAAAATGTGTGGTTACGAAAGAGACAAGCGGACAAGTTGTAAGAGAAGAATAAATTAAGTAAGGAGGGAGAGGGAAGGAGGAAGAAGTGAAAGAAGTAGGAGGGGAGGAAGGGAAAATGGATGCTTTTGAATAAGAATCCAAGCAAGAAAAAGAACATCAATATTTTGAGGAACTGTAGTCTAACTTGAAGTAGACAGAGCCTTTTCTCCATAAGCCCCAAGCGTTGCTCCCAAACCCGGAAGAAACCTAGAAAGCCTTCTTTGAGGCTGCTTTAGAGAAACGCAGGGCGTAATCTACTTTCTCTTTCGCCCGAAGCGTAACAAAGAGCGAGAGAAGACTGTTTGTGATGCTAATTCTCCAGGAATAAATATGCACACAAATTCAGAAATGCCTTTTAGAGAGAGAATGAGAGAGAGAGCACAAGAAAGGGAGGAATCTGGAACTAATCCTTTACATTTCTATAGTAGAGGTAATGTAGATGCTCTGCAAAATCATCATGACACTGTTGATAATAAAATATGAATGGGACTAAATGGGACCCAAACATACAATCTCATGTTAAATCATTACATTGGAAGGATGGTTTCAACTAGTGCTGAGCGATTAGTGCTTTTTGAGGTCTTTTCAGTTGAAAGTAAATAAGGCATAATTTTATGACTATTGAATACCAACTACCAATCACTTAGATCATGTATTTTTCAGGTAGAGATGCCTCGCAAAGCAACTGCTCTCTATAAAGCATTCTTCTATCTCTTCTCTCTCTCTCTCTCTCTCTCTCTCTCTCTCTCTCTCTCTCTCTCTCTCTCTCTCTCTCTCTCTCTCTCTCTCCCCCCATGTCTGCCCCTCACTAACCTAATGTAGCAGGCTAAAAAGAAACACACAGACCGGACAAGTGGATGCACAATGGATTATGGTCATTGTAGTTAATTACCACGTCTTCTGCACAAAACTATTTCGAATATTAGCCTGTTGGAACCTACAACATCGCACAGTTTAGGCTTGATCTGATTTATCTCTAGAGAAACTGCTCAATGTGCACATTGAGCTCACAGAAGAAGAAAAAATAACAATGTCAATCAATTAGTTGTTTAAAAACCCAAAAATCTTCACATAGCATACAAGACAAAAGACAATCCACATACAGTGCCTTCAGATAGTACTCATAACACTTGACTTATTCCACATTTTGTTGTGTTACGGCCTAAATAGAATAGAATTTATTAAAAAAACATGTTTTTTCTCCATCTACACGCAATACCCCATAATGACAAAGTTATATTTTTGCAAATGTATTGAAAATGTAAACTACATAAATATCTCATTTACATAAGTATTCACAACCCTGAGTCTATACTTTGTAGAAGCACCTTTGGCAGAGATTACAGCTGTTTAAACAACAGGTGGGTCTAATTCTGAATGCTGATTGGTTAAAAGTGCATTCCAGCACACAGGCTAAATCTATGACGTTAAAATGCCTATTTACTCTGTTCCATCTGACAGCGCAATCCACTGTCTCATCAGCCCAGCCAGGCAAGTTACAAACTTGATCTCCACTATAAAAAGCATCTAGACATTATTTCACATTTCTTTTAGACTAACATTTAGTTTTCAAAAGCGGAGATTTGTATAAACCTTGCTGTCTGTTTCTCCTACATTTGCAACATTGTTTCAATATTCAAAATCGATCTCCGACTGTCCCATAGTAATGAAAGTATAGGGGACGGGAGTCGGGATGAGAGAGGGTCAGCCAGTCAAAATCATAAATAAACTGGCATCATTTTTATGGATATAAACAAAGAAATGTCAATTGAAAAAAGGTCAAACGAAACGAATTGCAGCTAGTTTGCAGTCTTTCCAACTTCAGTTTGAAGTTATTGTGTTAGCTGTGTTGCTGGCTAGCTCCTCTGAACAACAGGTCCTCTGAACAACAGTGCCCTAGCGAGAGAGCATATTTTCTATGCCAGGCGAAATTGCGCATCATTAGCTCCTTGTTATGGATGTATCCAAATAAATGTCACTAGAAAACAACAAATGCAGCTACTGTTGTTATTCTGTCTGCACTGTTTGGCGTGACTGTAAGTTAGCCGTAGTTGGATAGCTAGCAAGCAAGGGATAAGAACGTTGCCAGCCAGTTTGGCAATGGAACATTTAGAACCAACGACTGGGTCGCTTCCATAGACACAGAACAAAAAGGCTGAACGACTGGGTTGCATCTCTGGCAACCAAACCAATAGAACGAACGACCAGCTGGCATGGGTAGCAACCCTAGATTTGTTTCAGGACTATATCTTATGAAAGGATGAAATACTATAAATAAATTCATCAAAATAACGTTTTTTTATGAAAATATGTCAATCATTATTTGAATATATTGGTAACCCATTGTATAAAAGTTGATAATGACCGAGAAGCCTGATGTTTGGAGGATATATTGGCATGGGTATTGTTAGGCCCGAGACGAAGTCAAATGTTGCCCACTTTGATTGTGCAACATTTGCCCAGTACGCTTTTCAAAATTCTTCAAGCTCTAAATTAGTTGTTGATCGTTGCTAGACAACCATTTTTAGGTCTGCCATCGATTTTAAGTATTTAAGTCAAAACTCGACCACTCAGGAACATTCACTGTCTTTTTGGTAAGCAAGTCCAGTTAAGATTTGGTCTTGTGTTTTAGGTTATTATCCTGCTGAAAGGTAAATTCATCATCAGGCTGAACCAGGTTCTCTTCTAGGAATTTGCCTGTGCTTAGCTCTATTCTGTTTCTTTTTTATCCTGAAAAACTCCCCAGTCCTTAGCTATAACAAGCATACACATAACATGATGCAGCCAACACTATGCTTGAAAATATGGAGAGTGGTACTCAGAAGTGTGTTGTATTGGATATGCCCAAAACATAACACTTTATATTTAGGACAAAATGTTCATTGCTTTGCAAATTGTTTTGCAGTATTACTTTAGTGCCTTGTTGCAAACAGGATGCATGTTTTGGAATATCTTTATTCTGTATTCTTTATCCTGGTTATTCTTCCTTCCCTTTCCTCCTACTCTCTCTCTTCTATGCCTCCCCTGTACAAGATATACTGTATATAGGACAGAGTGAAGGAGTTGCCTTGGCCAAGGACTTATACCAAAGTCAATCCAAAAGGGGATAGTCATAATGTCCCATTAAAAACACACTAAAATGTACTGTTTCACATTGAGAGCTAAGTTTGGCATGGAAAACAAGCCAGGCCGAAGTGATTCCCTTTTATCGTGCACATAAAAGTGGTGTCGAGCCGAAGCAAAGAAATTCAATAACAGGCATTTCATAGTGTCAGTGATTATATGAAATCAGCTACAGCATTAGGTTGAGTTAAAATAACATCAATTCTGAAATCAAAAGTCATATTTTCCATGTAAGGGAAAAAAAAGCTAATCATCGCAATAACAACAAGCAAACAAATTTAAACATAGGAAACTCATATTAATTACCTTAGACTATCCTGTGTAGCTTATCAATAAACAGCCACCCAACAAGCCACTGGCAGAGGGGTGGGACAAAACTCATAACTCACCCACATCTTCAAATATCAGATGGACTTGACCATATGCGCTACTCATAGGAAGAAGCAACAACACACCTTTATAAGAAATCACACTCAGAAATCTGACAGAGCTGATTAGCACACAATATTATATGTTATATATGTTTGAGACAACATTGTCGCAGCCTACCCAGCTATGTTAGAATTACAGTTAGTCCGAGCGTCTGAGCCAGCTGCATTTTGAGTGTAAAACATTGGGGTAGAGTCTGCACCTTTTCTCAAACAGGTCAGTATATTTATCAGAGGGTTTGCAGGATAATTTGCTCTACAATTTATTCGCTCACACCTCGTATTGAAAGGGTGTCTATGCATTGTAATCGCTGACGTTAAAATAAAATAAAATGTTATTCGTCACATACTTTGTAAGCAAACAGGTGTAGACTAATAGTGAAATGCTTACTTATGGGCCCTTCCCAACAATGCATAGAGAAAGAAAACAGAGAAATAACAGAAAAGTGGAACACGTAATAATAAAAGTAATAATAAATACACAATGAGTAATGATAACTTGGCTATATACACGGGGTAACAGTATCGAGTCGATGTGCAGGGGTACGAGGTAATTGAGGTAGATATGTACATATAACTAGGAATAAAGTGACTAGGCAACAGGATAGATAATAAACATTACCAGCAGCGTCTGTGATGAGTTAAAAAAGGTTTGTGCAATAAGGGTTCATGCAGATAGTCTGGGTAGCGATTTGGTTAACTATTTAAGTAACTATTTAGCAGTCTTATGGCTTGGGGATAGAAGCTGTTCAAGGACCTGTTGATTCCACATTTTGTGCATCTGTACTGCTTGCTGTGTGGTAGCAGAGAGAACAGTTTATGACTTGGGTGACTGGAGTCTTTGACCATTTTTAGAGCCTTCCTCTGACACTGCATGGTATAGAGGTCCTGGATGGCAGGGAACTCGGCCCCAGTGATGTGTTAGGATAGTACATACTACCCTCTGTAGCGCCTTGTGGTCGGATGCCAAGCAGTTGTCATGCCAAACGGTGATGTAGCCAGTCAAGATGTTCTCAATGGTGCAGCTGTGTAACTTTTTGAGGATCTGAGGGCCCATGCCAAAACTTTTCAGCCTCCTGAGGGGGAACAGGCGTTGTCATCCCCTCTTCCCAACTGTGTTGAAACCAGTCCTGTGCGCAACCAAGATAAACACAGCAGAATAATCACTCACAGTTCTAAAAAAAACACTGTGTTGTTGGTTAAAACTTGCTATTCATGTTAAAAAAACAAGGAATGGGTTTCTTGGTCACAATATTCATAAAATAGTTTCCACAGTCACTCTGCGTACTGTTCAAAAGGTTTTGTGTGCCCTGCTTACAGTCCATGACCCTAGTGCAGTCTGCATGAGAAGGACCCTGAAGAGGCAGTAAGTTTGTTTTGAGCTGCTCTAAAATGTCTGTATTGGTTTCATTGTCAAACATTGTCATCCGTGGTTCTGTTTGAAACTTCACTTGCCATACATCTCTAGACCATACGCATTGTACTGGATCTTCATCTGATCACACCGTGGTGTGAATGGAGATTTCACTGGGTTCACTATTATTTTGGTGAGACGTGAACTGTTAAACGATGCAAAAGGACAGACTGTGCCTGCATTGTTTGTCATTGTCGTATTGACTGAAACATGAGCTGCTGTTGCCTTAAATGGACTCGCTAGTCCATGAGAAGTGCGACACCGGCTGGGAGTTTGAATATGGGGGCGGCAGAACGTGTGTCTTGGGGTGCTGCTGTGCTCTCCACAGTCGCCTGAAAAGCCAACACCACTATTGTTGTCTGAAATGTCACCAGTACCTGAATGGTCGGCCTCAAAGCAGAGCTGTTTCCAAAGCATTTTGCATTTTCAACATTTTACTCATGTTTCTTTTCCCGAGAAAAGTTTTGGGAACGCATCTCATTAGAGAAGAGTTCCAAAAGGTGTATCTTTTCCTTATCTGCCTTCAATTGCTGTAAGCAAGTGCACACTAACCTCTAGAATGTCTCCGCCTCTTTGTGATGCATGCCAATTGTTTGCCAGGAATCAAGTATTTCATAGCTTTCGAATGAATATTAAGGCCATTCTTAACTTTCTTGATCAGCTTTTGAGACAAATCATTCATATGAGATTTCCCTAACTGAAAAAGGTCTGTAGCTTGCACCTAATCCATTGTATAGGTTAGGTGTTCCTTATAGATCAGAGAATCAAATGGAATTATCAATCAAAACTTTCTACAGACCGCTGGGTATACAACACTGAAGGATACGTCAATCCTCTCCATTAGATCTTTACATGCAAATGTGGACTTTGCCAAATTGCAAAAAGCTTAAAATGATAATAAAATCACCCACGCCGGCCCGGATTTGTAAAGTTATTAATATAATCCACAAATTCCTAATGATATATCACGAGGGGCCACGCTTTACTCTACTGTAGTGCTAAATAATGTATTTATACATTTGATAAACCTACAGTTATGGTCAGAAGTTTACATACACTTAGGTTGGAGTCATAAAAACTACTTTTTCAACCACTCCACACATTTATTGTTAACAAACTATAGTTTTGGCAAGTCGGGTAGGACATCTACTTTGTGCATGACACAAGAAACAATTGTTTCTGAGACAGATTATTTCACTTATAATTCACTGTATCACAAATCCAGTAGGTCAGAATATCACATACACTAAGTTCACTGAGCCTTTAAACAGCTTTGAAAAATCCAGAAAATTATGTCATAGCTTTAGAAGCTTTTATTGGGATAATTGACATAATTTGAGTCAATTGGAGGTGTACCTGTGGATGTATTTCAAGGCCTACCTTCAAACTCAGTGCCTCTTTGCTTGACATCATGGGAAAATCAAAAGAAATCAGCAAGACCTCAGAAAAACAATTGTAGAGCAATTGGGAGCAATTTCCAAACACCTGAAGGTACCACGTTCATCTGTACAAACAATAGTACGCAAGTATAAACACCATGGGACCAAAAAGCCAAGCAGGAAGGAGACGTGTTCTGTCTCCTAGAGATGAACGTACTTTGGTGCGAAAAGTGCAAATCAATCCCAGAACAACAGCAAAGGACCTTGTGAAGATGCTGGAGGAAGACGCCACTGCTCCAAAACCACCATAAAAAAGCCAGACTACGGTTTGCAACTGCACATGGAGACAAAGATCATACTTTTTGGAGAAATGTCCTCTGGTCTGATGAAACATAAATAGAACTGTTTGGCCATAATGACCATCGTTATGTTCATAGGATAATGGGGGAGGCTTGCAAGCTGAAGAACACCATCCCAACCATGAAGCACGGGGGTGGCTGCATCATGTTGTGGGGGTGCTTTGCTGTATGAGGGACTGGTGCACTTCACAAAATAGATGGCATCACGAGGAAAGAAAATGACGTGGATATATTGAAGCAACATCTCTAGACATCCGTCAGGAAGTTAAAGCTTGGTTGCAAATGGGTCTTCCAAATGGACAATGACCCCAGCATACTTCCAAGGTTGTGGCAAAGGACAACAAAGTCAAGGTATTGGAGTGGCCATCACAAAGCCCTGACTTCAATCACATAGAAAATTTGTGGGCAGAACTGAAAAAGCGTGTGCGAGCAAGGAGGCCTACAAACCTGACTCAGTTACACCAGCTCTGTCAGGAGGAACGGGCCAAAATTCAACAAATTCATTGTGGGAAGCTTGTTGAAGGCTAGCTGAGACGTTTGACCCAAGTGAACCATTTTAAAGGCAATGCTACCAAATACTAATTGAGTGTATGTAAACTTCTGACCCACTGGGAATGTGATGAAAGATATAAAAGCTGAAATAAATCATTCTTTCTACCGTTATTCTGACATTTCACATTCTTAAAATAAAGTGGTGATCCTAACTGACCTAAGACAGGGAATTTTTACTCGGATTAAATGTCAGGAATTGTGAAAAACTGAGTTTAAATGTATTTGGCTCATGGTGTATGTAAACTTCCAACTTCATAATAATAATGCAAGCATTATTTAATAACTTTGTAAAATGTTTGAAATCACATACAAGGTATAAAGCTTAAGTTACAAGGCAATACGGACATGAACATAGCATTCACAGTCTAGGCATATAGATAGTCAGGTTTATCAAATTTAGATTGCTAAAGCTGCAATATGTAACTTATTGGGTGACCTGATAAAATTCACATAGAAATAAGAGTTATAGATCTGTCATTCTCATTGAAAGCAAGGCAAGCGGTAGGTAGATCTGTTCTATGTTTGCTAATTCTATGCTTCCCATTCTTAAGTTTGATTTTTGCATAATTTATTTTCGGTTTTGTACACCATGTTCAACCACCTGAAAATACCATATTTTGGGTTATTGAAAGGATATTTAACAGCGGTTTAGATGGTACAATGATTCTTGTTTTTTTAACAAACTGAAATTAGGCAAACTATTCGAATTTTGGCAACCACGAAATGGCGGCGTGATTTCTAAGTATTGCACCTTTAAATACTATTTAGCACTACAGTGAAAGTGCACGGCGATGAGCTTAATGCTCCTTTCCAATAGATATCAAAGGTCTTATTCTGGTGACCCGTTTGAATTTTGTTTTGCGGAAACACACCTCTGGTGAGAAAATGTACATATTTTCTTTATCGGATGGAAACGTAGCTAGTATGTTCTATGTATGTGCTGAAATGATTGGAACCCTTGATAAAGATGAGCAAAAAAGACTGTATAAAATAAATCATATAAATACTGAGCTATATTGTATGCTCAACATATTTTGGAATGTTCTTGTTCTATACTAATACAATTTCTCATAGAAAGATAATTTGTTTAACAAGTCATTTTATTGGCACCCTCAAGATTCTTATGAATGAAATGAAACAAAATAACATCTACATTAACATCAACTTTTTTTTAAAATTAACCTCAACTTAAGGTCAAAAGGCTTCCTTATGGTGTTGCCTGTGCTCCAGCTATTTTTTCAGAAAATTGTGGATCAGATCCTATAAGGTAATTGGGTAATCTGCTGTCTTGGAGATACACTTATCACAGGGCATGACACAGAAGAGCAAATGAGATATTTTGAAGAAAGTGCTCAAAAGACTCAAAGTCTGCAATCGGAAGGTTAAAAGAGAGAAATGTTCTTTCTTCCAGAACAGCGTAGCCTATCTAGGTCATGTGATAGATGCAGAGGGGATACACCCCATGAAACAGAAAACTGAAGCTATTGAGAAGGCTCCCATTCCTACAAACACCACTGAGCTCAGATCTTTTCTTTCATTACTTAACTATTATGGCAAATTCATTCCAAATCTGTCTACCATAGTTAAGCCTATGACTGCTCTACTGCAGAAAGATGTGAAATCGGAATGGTCACAGAAAATCCAAAGGAGGAAGCTAAGAGACATCTACTTCCTAGCCAGGTGTTGGTTCACTACAACCCGGAGCTACCGCTCATACTTGCCTGTGATGCTTCAACGGTAGGAACCGGCTCTGTTGTATCTGCTGTCATGTTGGAAATAAACCGTCTTCCTGATGTTTATGCTTTATACTGTCGAGTTCTCTTTGCAATAGCTAAAAAGAACCTTCTTCCTTTAACCAGGAATGCAACAACTACCATTATCAATCTGTTATTACCTGAGCGTATAGACTGGGAGGATTGTCTCTTGAGGTTGGTAGTATTTCCAGTGGAAATGTTGCATTCGGTCTTGTTTGAATCCACACAATAAGTAAAGTGGCTCCAAACTTTCCCCTTTTTCTACTAGGAGCTTGTACCACCAGGAGACTAGCCATGGTGTCTGCCTTATTTGCATCAATGATTTGTTGCAGCCAGATTGGAGAATGGCTGGGAGAGAGATGACTAGTAAATCACCTGGGCCTCCTTTCCCAGTTACGATGTAACTTAATCATTATGATGACCGGATGAATCAGTATTTACCGAATGAATCAGTATTTACCGGATGAATCAGTATTTACCGGATGAATCAGTATTTACCGGATGAATCAGTATTTACCGGATGAATCAGTATTTACCGGATGAATCAGTATTTACCGGATGAAGAGAGGAACCAGGCTATGAGGGGTGGCCAGTCCTCTTCTGGCTGTGCCTGTTCATAGATGACCAGCAGGGTCAAATAATAATAATCACAGTGGTTGTCGAGGGTGCAAAAGGTCAGCACCTCAGGAGTAAATGTCAGTTGGCTATTTATAGCCGATCATTCAGAGTATCTCTACTGCTCCTGCTGTCTCTAGAGAGTTGAAAACAGCAGGTCTGGGACAGGTAGCACGTCCGGTGAACAGGTCGGTGTTCCATAGCCACAAGCAGAACAGTTGAAACTGGAGCAGCGGCACGGCCAGATGGACTGGGGACAGCAAGGAGTCATCAGGCCAGGTAGTCCTGAGGCATGGTCCTAGGGCTCAGGTCCTCCGTGAGAGAGAAGGAAAGAAAAAATTAGAGAGAACATATTTAAATTCACACAGGACACCGGATAAGACAGGAGAAATACTCCATATATAACAGACTGACCCTAGCCCCCCGACACATAAACTATTGCAGCATAAATACTGGAGGCTGAGACAGGAGGGTTCGGGAGACTCTGTGGCCCCATCCGACGATACCCCCGGACAGGGCCAAACAGGCAGGATATAACCCCACCCACTTTGCCAAAGCACAGCCCCCACACCACTAGAGGGATATCTTCAACCACCAACTTACCATCCTGAGACGAGGCCGAGTATAGCCCACAAAGATCTCCGCCACGGCACAACCCAAGGGGGGCGCCAACCCAGACAGGAAGATCACGTCAGTGACTCAACCCACTCAGGTGACGCACCCCTCCTAGGGACGGCATGGAAGAGCACCAGTAAGCCAGTGACTCAGCCCCTGTAATATTGTTAGAGAGGGGAACCGGCCAGGCAGAGACAGCAAGGGTGGTTCGTTGCTCCAGTGCCTTTACGTTCACCTTCACACTTCTGGGCTAGACTATACTGATTCATAGGACCTACTGAAGAGATCAGACTTCAATATAGACTTAAAGGTTGAGACCGAGTCTGCGTCTCAGTATGCAGGGCAGCCTAGTGGTTAGAGTGTTGGACTAGTAACTGGAAGGTTGCAAGTTCAAACCCCTGAGCTAACAAGGTACAAATCTGTCGTTCTGCCCCTGAACAGGCAGTTAACCCACTGTTCCTAGGCCGTCATTGAAAATAAGAATTTGTTCTTAACTGACTTGCCTAGTTAAATAAAGATCAAAATAAATTAAAAATTAAAAAATGGAGCTCTATAGGAGAAAGAAATTCTAGGGACAGTTAGGAGGCCTGCGTCTTGTGACTGTAGTAGGTATGTACGGCAGGACCAAATTGGAAAGATAGGTAGGAGCGAGCCCATGTAATGCTTTGTAGATTAGCAGTAAAACCTTGAAATCAGCCCTTGCCTTAACAGGAAGCCAGTCTAGAGAGGCTAGCACTGGAGTAATATGATCACATTTTTTGGGTTCTAGTCAAGATTCTAGCAGCCGTGTTTAGCACTAACTGACTGAGATCACTGTTCTAAAACAGGTTATTTTGTTTAAAATAATCAATACTTAAACTTTCAGATTAAGTTTGTGAGTGAATGAAAAATGTTCAGTTGCTTTCATGAGCTTTTTCTCTCACTGCACTGAGTTTAAGAAAATGGTTTAGCCATCTTGGAATTAAGAACATTTTCATTAACTTTATTTTCATGAATCTAATTTCTTCTTAACTTTTTGCTTGAGAAACATAACACATAGCGCAATAACATTTCACATAACCTTTTTGAGAAATAGCAAACGTGCTTCACTTTCTTCTTAAGTCTATAGTGAAGGAAAAAATGGCTGTTAAGAAGAAATTTCTTCTTCAGAAGGTTTAGTGAATCTGGCTCTCGGATCAGCTTTCTCCTTTCAAATCTTACCTTAACATAGAAATATACCACAATACTGATGACGGATCAGCTCCTAGAGAGATATTACCACCTACAGTATGGCTGCGAATAAGCTATTGTATTCTTACCCTATAATAATGTACTAAATCACAGATTGGGCACATTGCACATGTTGTCACACATTATGAAACACATTGAGGAAAAAATTACAGACAGTAGCCTAGTCACAGAATATAACTATTAGTCACGAAGATGATTTTGTCTAATTATATTGGTCTATTTAGTCAGTTATCGTCTCGTCAATTGCCACTGAAAAATGGGTGTTTAACAAATATTTTCCTCACTATTTTTATTGACTAAATTAACACTGGTTTGAATTGAAGATTGCAGTCCATAAGCGCAGACCCAAGGATATCAAGGATCTGGAAAGATTCTGTATGGAGAAATGGTCTAAGATCCCTTCCAATGTGTTCTCAGATATCATAAAACTTTTTAGAAAAAGGCTCAGTGCCATTATCCTTGCAAGGGGATGGTACCGGAGAATTAAAAAACAGGGGTACCAATAATTTTGACACTAATATTTAAGAGATTTTTTTTATTACTTGTTAACTAAATCTCTTTCTCAAAATAATTGCGTTAGTATTAAAGAATATACTTTTACCATTTTTGCGCATACAATATAGCTCAGTATGTCCATGATATATTCTGTATTATAAACTGGGTGGTCGATCGCTGAATGCTGATTGGCTGACAGCCGTAGTATATGCTTTTGACTCAGTTACAGTATCTTAATGTAGATAGCTTGTATATCGTTCAGAAATATGAAAATACCTAGTAGACAGGTCATAAAACCTGTTCCTCAGAGACCCCTGATACAGGCAGTTTCCCCGCCCTGTCTAGTTAGAGGGGCTGCACAAACCCAGTCACAACTGCAATGGAGAAACAAATGGTAAAGGCAAGATAAAACTGTGTCTCTAAGTAATTGTCTAAGTATTGTCAATACCATTGGAAGATAATGAATCACCATTGTACTATTAACCCAAGATCACTGAAGCGCTGTTACTCCTCCTCCATTGTAAAAAAAAGATTTTAGAAGCTATAGAAATGCATTTATTAATTGCTACATTCGTTTTTGACAAGAATATTATATTACAGACATCTTAATGCGTACTTTTAAATTATATTACGTGAACTGAAAATTTAAATAATAGAAATTAAAACAAGTATTTTTTTTATTTAAGAGTGCTAATGTTAATGTCCCCACTACAAAAAAGAAATAAATAAATACATGACATTTTGCCCTTGAAACGTGTTATTGAAATACTGTAGAATTCCAGGAATTCCTATGGAAGACTGTTCCTTCTTGGGATACCAATATGGCAGGCGCAGGCTTCAAAAGCCTCTCGTTGGCCATAGCATTAGCTATCTAGGATTTATACACATCATTACGGCACACAGATGAAAGTGGGCATGATAGGGCTGCTCATGTTAATGAAGCAGCAGTAGGAGTAGAGTTGTCAAACCATTTATTACTACTAACATACTAAACCATCTTTGGTAGTGGACTACAAACTTGTGAACAGCAAAGTAAAAGGGAATGCCTTTGACCACCTTGCCAAACATACACTTTCCATGTTCTAGAGCTAGACTGTCTTGACTGGGAATGTTATGTTTGTTGACGCTGTCAAGTAATGTTACCAAGGTAGCTAGTTGTGCTGTGTTGTGCCGTTTTCTTTCCATTGTGGAAAATTATCACACTTAAATCTACAAATGCTTCTTATAGTGTTTTATAAATAAGTGAATCACTTAAAAGCAAACAAAAAACACATAGTGCTTTATGAAGCTTTATAATGCATTATGAACTATTCTTGAAGTTTGTTATAGAGCCTAATGTGTGTAATAACGAACGTATCTGTATTTTTGAACCAGAATGGCTATATTACATTATGCACTAGTCTTTAACACTGAGTGTACAAAACATTATGAACGGGGAAGGAGACAATTGAAACATTGATTGTGTGTGTACCATTCAAATCAAATCAAATTTTATTGGTCACGTACATATGGTTAGCAGCTGTTATTGCAAGTGTAGCGAAATGCTTGTGATTCTAGTTCCGACAGTGCAGCAATATCTAGCAAGTAATATCTAACAATTCCACAACAAATACCTCATGGAATAAGTAATTGAGTAAGAATATATAAATATAAATAAATGGATGAACAATGACAGAGCTGCAAAGGCTAAGATGCAATAGATAGTATAGAATACAGTATATACATATGAGATGAGTAATGGAAAATATGTAAACATTATAAAAGTTGCATTAAGTGACTAGTGTTCCATTTATTAAAGTGGCCAATGATTTCAAGTCTGTATGTAGGCAGCAGCCTCGCTGTGCTAGTGATGGCTGTTTAACAATCTGATGGCCTTGAGAAAGAAGCTGTTTTTCAGTCTCTCGGTCCCAGCTTTTTTGCACCTGTACTGACTTCGCCTTCTGGGTGGCAGTGGAGTGAACAGGCAGTGGCTCGGGTGGTTGTGGAGCCCTGTGGTTGTGGTCAGTGCAGTTGCCGTACCAGGCGGGGATACAGCCCGGCAGGATGCTCTCAATTGTGCATCTATAAAAGTTTGTGAGGTTTTTAGGTGACCCGTGTGGGGCCCAGTGTTGAGGATCAGTGAGGTAGCGATGTTGTTACCTACTTTCACCACCTGGAGGCGGCCCGTCAGGGTGTCCAGGACCCAATTGCACAGGGCAGGGTTAAGACCCAGAACCTCAAGCTTAATGATGAGCTTGGAGGGTACTATGGTGTTGAATGCTGAGCTATAGTAATTGAACAGCATTCTTACATAGGTATTCCTCTTTTCCAGATGGGATAGGGCAGTGTGCAGTCTGATGGCGATTGCATCGTCTGTGGACTTATTGGTCTGGAATTGAAATTGAAGTGGGTCAGGGGTGACAGGTAAGGTGGAGGTGATATGATCCTTGACTAGTCTCTCAAAGCACTTCATGATGACAGAAGTGAGTGCTACAGGGCAAAAGTAATTTAGTTCAGTTAGCTTTGCATTCTGGGTACAGGAACAATGGTGGCCATCTTGAAGCATGTGGGGACAGCAGACTGGGATAGGGAGCAATTGAATATGTCTGTAAACACACCAGCCAGATGCTTGGAGGACGCGGCTAGGGATGCAGTCTGGGCCGGCAGCCTTGCGAGGATTAACACGTTTAAACGTCTTACTCACATCGGCCACAGAAAAGGAGAGCCCACAGTCCTTCAAATCAAATCAAATCAAATTTTATTTGTCACATACACATGGTTAGCAGATGTTAATGCGAGTGTAGCGAAATGCTTGTGCTTCTAGTTCCGACAATGCAGTAATAACGAGCAAGTAATCTAACTAACAATTCCAAAAAAAACTACTGTCATACACAGTGTAAGGGGATAAAGAATATGTACATAAGGATATATGAATGAGTGATGGTACAGAGCAGCATAGGCAAGATACAGTAGATGATATCGAGTACAGTATATACATATGAGATAAGTATGTAAACCAAGTGGCATAGTTAAAGTGGCAAGTGATACATGTATTACATAAGGATGCAGTCGATGATATAGAGTACAGTATCTACGTATGCATATGAGATGAATAATGTAGGGTAAGTAACATTATATAAGGTAGCATTGTTTAAAGTGGCTAGTGATATATTTACATCATTTCCCATCAATTCCCATGATTAAAGTGGCTGGAGTAGAGTCAGTGTCATTGACAGTGTGTTGGCAGTAGCCACTCAATGTTAGTGGTGGCTGTTTAACAGTCTGATGGCCTTGAGATAGAAGCTGTTTTTCAGTCTCTCGGTCCCAGCTTTGATGCACCTGTACTGACCTCGCCTTCTGGATGGCAGCGGGGTGAACAGGCAGTGGCTCGGGTGGTTGATGTCCTTGATGATCTTTATGGCCTTCCTGTAGCATCGGGTGGTGTAGGTGTCCTGGAGGGCAGGTAGTTTGCCCCCGGTGATGCGTTGTGCAGACCTCACTACCCTCTGGAGAGCCTTACGGTTGAGGGCGGTGCAGTTGCCATACCAGGCGGTGATACAGCCCGCCAGGATGCTCTCGATTGTGCATCTGTAGAAGTTTGTGAGTGCTTTTGGTGACAAGCCGAATTTCTTCAGCCTCCTGAGGTTGAAGAGGCGCTGCTGCGCCTTCCTCACGATGCTGTCTGTGTGAGTGGACCAATTCAGTTTGTCTGTGATGTGTATGCCGAGGAACTTAAAACTTGCTACCCTCTCCACTACTGTTCCATCGATGTGGATGGGGGTGTTCCCTCTGCTGTTTCCTGAAGTCCACAATCATCTCCTTAGTTTTGTTGACGTTGAGTGTGAGGTTATTTTCCTGACACCACACTCCGAGGGCCCTCACCTCCTCCCTGTAGGCCGTCTCGTCGTTGTTGGTGATCAAGCCTACCACTGTTGTGTCGTCCGCAAACTTGATGATTGAGTTGGAGGCGTGCATGGCCACGCAGTCGTGGGTGAACAGGGAGTACAGGAGAGGGCTCAGAACGCACCCTTGTGGGGCCCCAGTGTTGAGGATCAGCGGGGAGGAGATGTTGTTGCCTACCCTCACCACCTGGGGGCGGCCCGTCAGGAAGTCCAGTACCCAGTTGCACAGGGCGGGGTCGAGACCCAGGGTCTCGAGCTTGATGACGAGCTTGGAGGGTACTATGGTGTTGAATGCCGAGCTGTAGTCGATGAACAGCATTCTCACATAGGTATTCCTCTTGTCCAGATGGGTTAGGGCAGTGTGCAGTGTGGTTGAGATTGCATCGTCTGTGGACCTATTTGGGCGGTAAGCAAATTGGAGTGGGTCAAGGGTGTCAGGTAGGGTGGAGGTGATATGGTCCTTGACTAGTCTCTCAAAGCACTTCATGATGACGGATGTGAGTGCTACGGGCGGTAGTCGTTTAGCTCAGTTACCTTAGCTTTCTTGGGAACAGGAACAATGGTGGCCCTCTTGAAGCATGTGGGAACAGCAGACTGGTATAGGGATTGATTGAATATGTCCGTAAACACACCGGCCAGCTGGTCTGCGCATGCTCTGAGGGCGCGGCTGGGGATGCCGTCTGGGCCTGCAGCCTTGCGAGGGTTAACACGTTTAAATGTCTTACTCACTTCGGCTGCAGTGAAGGAGAGACCGCATGTTTCCGTTGCAGGCCGTGTCAGTGGCACTGTATTGTCCTCAAAGCGGGCAAAAAAGTTATTTAGTCTGCCTGGGAGCAAGACATCCTGGTCCGTGACTGGGCTGGGTTTCTTCCTGTAGTCCGTGATTGACTGTAGACCCTGCCACATACCTCTTGTGTCTGAGCCGTTGAATTGAGATTCTACTTTGTCTCTGTACTGGCGCTTAGCTTGTTTGATAGCCTTGCGGAGGGAATAGCTGCACTGTTTGTATTCAGTCATGTTACCAGACACCTTGCCCTGATTAAAAGCAGTGGTTCGTGCCTTCAGTTTCACACGAATGCTGCCATCAATCCACGGTTTCTGGTTAGGGAATGTTTTAATCGTTGCTATGGGAACGACATCTTCAACGCACGTTCTAATGAACTCGCACACCGTATCAGCGTATTCGTCAATGTTGTTGTCTGACGCAATACGAAACATCTCCCAGTCCACGTGATGGAAGCAGTCTTGGAGTGTGGAGTCAGCTTGGTCGGACCAGCGTTGGACAGACCTCAGCGTGGGAGCTTCTTGTTTTAGTTTCTGTCTGTAGGCAGGGATCAACAAAATGGAGTCGTGGTCAGCTTTTCCGAAAGGGGGCGGGGCAGGGCCTTATATGCGTCGCGGAAGTTAGAGTAACAATGATCCAGGGTCTTTCCACCCCTGGTTGCGCAATCGATATGCTGATAAAATTTAGGGAGTCTTGTTTTCAGATTAGCCTTGTTAAAATCCCCAGCTACAATGAATGCAGCCTCCGGATAAATCGTTTCCAGTTTGCAGAGTGTTAAATAAAGTTCGTTCAGAGCCATCGATGTGTTTGCTTGGGGGGGGATATATACGGCTGTGATTATAATCGAAGAGAATTCTCTTGGTAGATAATGCGGTCTACATTTGATTGTGAGGAATTCTAAATCAGGTGAACAGAAGGATTTGAGTTCCTGTATGTTTCTTTCATCACACCATGTCACGTTGGCCATAAGGCATACGCCCCCGCCCGTCTTCTTACCAGAAATATGTTTGTTTCTGTCGGCGCGATGCGTGGAGAAACCCGCTGGCTGCACCGCTTCGGATTGCGTCTCTCCAGTGAGCCATGTTTCCGTGAAGCAAAGAACGTTACAGTCTCTGATGTCCCTCTGGAATGCTACCCTTGCTCGGATTTCATCAACCTTGTTGTCAAGAGACTGGACGTCCTTGGTAGCGGGCTGCGTTGGTGGCACTGTATTATCCTCAAAGTGGCCAAGGAAGACTTTTCTGGAAGCAAGACTTCGGTGTCTGTGTTGTGGTTGGTTTTCCTTTTGTAGTCTGTGATTGTCTGTAGACCCTACCACAGTGTTTGAGCTGTTGAATTGCAACTCCACTTTGTCTCTATACCGACATTTTGCTTGTTTGATTGCCTTGCGGAGGGAATAACTACAATGTTTACATTTGGCCATATTCCCATGTCCCTGCATGGTTAAATGCAGGGACACGCGCGTTTTGCGTGAATGCCGCCATCTATCCATGGTTTCTGGTTAGGGAAGGTTTTAATAGTCACAGTAAGTGCTACATCTCCTATACACATCTTTAAAATCTCACTCACAGAATCAGCGTATACGGTTGAAGTCGGAGGTTTACATACACCTTAGCCAAATACATTTAAACTCATAAAAATTCCTTGTTTTAGGTCAGTTAGGATCACCACTTTATTTTAAGAATGTGAAATGTCAGAATAATAGTAGAGAGAAAGATTTATTTCAGCTATTATTTCTTTCATCACATTCCCAGTGGGTCAGAAGTTTACATACACTCAATTAGTATTTGGTAGCATTGCCTTTAAATTGTTTAATTTGGGTCAAACGTTTTGCGTAGCCTTCCACAAGCTTCCCACAATAAATTTGTTGAATATTGGCCCATTCCTCCTGACAGAGCTGATGTAACTGAGTCAGGTTTGTAGGCCTCCTTGCTCGCACACGCTTTTTCAGTTCCACCCACAAATTTTCTATAGGATTGAGGTCAGGGCTTTGTGATGGCCACTCCAATACCTTGACTTTATTGTCCTGAAGCCATTTTGCCATATGGCTTAACTTTGGAAGTGTGCTTGGGGTCATTGTCCATTTGGAAGACCCATTTGCGGCCAAGCTTTAACTTCCTGACTGATGTCTTGAGATGTTGCTTCAATATATCCACATCATTTTCTTTCCTCATGATGCCATCTATTTTGTGAAGTGCACCAGTCCCTCCTGCAGCAAAGCACCCCCACAACATGATGTTGCCACCCCCATGCTTCACGGTTGGGATGGTGTTCTTTGGCTTGCAAGCCTCCCCCTTTTTCCTCAAAACATAACGATGGTCATTATGGCCAAACAGTTATATTTTTGTTTCATCAGACCAGCTGACATTTCTCCAAAAAGTACGACCTTTGTCCACAAGTGCAGATGCAAACCGTAGTCTGGCTTTTTTTAATGGTGGTTTTGGAGCAGTGCCTTCTTCCTTGTTGAGCGGCCTGTCAGGGTATGTCAATATAGGACTAATTTTACTGTGGATACAGATTATTTTGTACCTGTTTCCTCCAGCATCTTCACAGGGTCCTTTGCTGTTGTTCTGGGATTGATTTGCACTTTTCGCACCAAAGTACGTTCATCTCTAGGAGACAGAACGCATCTCCTTCCTGAGCAGTATGACGGCTGTTTGGTCCCATGGTGTTTATATTTCTGTACTATTGTTTGTACAGATGAACAAGGTACCTTCAGGTGTTTGGAAATTGCTCCTAAGGATAAACCAGACTTGTGGAGGTCTAAAAAAAATAGAGGTTTTGGCTGATTTCTTTTGATTTTCCCATGATGTCAAGCAAAGAGACACTGAGTTTGAAGGTAGGCCTTGAAATACATCCACAGGTACACCTCCAATTGACTCAAATTATGTCAATTAGCCTGTCAGAGGCTTCTAAAGCCATGACATAATTTTCTGGAATTTTACAAGTTGTTTTAAGGCACAGTCAACTTAGTGTATGTACACTTCTGACCCACTGGAATTGTGATACAGGGAATTATAAGTGAACTAATCTGTCTGTAAACAATTGTTGGAAAAATTACTTGTGTCATGCACAAAGTAGATGTCCTAACCGACTTGCCAAAACTATAGTTTGTGAACAAGAAATGTGTGGAGTGGTTGAAAAACGAGTTTTAATGTCTCCAACCTAAGTGTATGTAAACTTTCGACTTAAACTGTAAGTCAATATTATTCTCTGAGGCTACCCGGAACATATCCCGGTCTGCGTGATCAATCTTGAAGCATGGATTCCGACTGGTCAGACCAGCGTTGAATGTTCCTAAGCACGGATACTTCCTGTTTGAGTTTCTGTTGAGTTTCTATTGTTATTTTGCTGCTGCTGTTTAATTATTTGTTCATTTTTTTCTTAACAATTTTTCTTTAACTGCTTTATAAATGCTTATAAATTGTTGTGAATGTTTATACATGCTGTAATAATAATGTTGTGATAACATATTATTTGTAAATAGCTGCTTTACAAGTTCGAGAAATGATACTTCACACTTGGAAAATCATTAAATTAAAAAGCTTATATTCTACTTTGTTATTTTATTTAAAAAAAACATGAACACTCATGTTCTATACAAACTTGACTCTGTTTACTTTTGAAAATAACCTGTAGCCAGATCATGAAACCAGATCATGAAAGCAATTTCCCAGCCCTGTGAAGGTAGAGGAGAGGCTGTGCCACAGTTACAATTACAGTGGAGACTGCTAAGTTACAATTACAAACTGTTCTGCTAAGTAATCTTGCAATGGTATTACCAATATCATTGGGAGCTTCAGTGCCCTCAGAACTACTAGACAGCAGAACAACTTCACAGAGAACCAGACCAGGTAATTACCTAATACAAAGTGATAGTACGCAGCCTGTTTGTATAGAGCAAGAAATGTAAGGGTCAAGCAGGACCCAATCCCCAACAGCCAAGCCAACCCTGAGCATGCTATCTTATATCTCAGGGGTTTGTACTTCAGGAAGACCACAGTGTGGACCACTGCCAGCTAACGCTCCACACAGATACAGGACTGGGACAGGGGCCGGCCAGTGTAGACCTGCAGCAAACTTAATAGCTTGTGGTATAACACTTCCAAGGACATATTGGTCCAGATGACTCAAGGCAGCACACATGCAGCAGAGGATCTCAGACACAGACAGGTTGAGAGCGAAGAAGTTAAAGGCCACCAGTTTTGTCCGATAGGTCACTTGCAGCCAAAAGACAGACATTGGTGGGGAGACTCAGGATGATGTTGGTTACTCCGAAGACAGAGTAGAGATTCCAATGGACAGTGGAAGCAATGGTGAAGTTTGCTGATGTAGAAGTGTTCATCTCTTTGATATTCCAGTGGTTTCAGTTGACACTGTGAAAAGATACGAAAAATATATTTTGTTTGTTTTTTAATAAGTATTCAGGATAAAAGAACACTTCACACTGCACGATAGTGTGTAACAACTCACTTATAAAAAGTCACACCTCGATTGAAGGAGTATTCTCTGTTTGCTTTAATGTGCTGAACAAATCTAAACCTTTGTTACGCTTGATCACGCCTGTGCATTCATAATTTTATAATCCGCTACAAATTCTTTACCTGGAGCACAGTATGCAAAAGAGGAAAGCCAGTAATAACAACCAGTGATATTTGTCCATCGATAACAATCAGTCCTGGTTATGAGCAGGGTATCATATGTCAGGGATTATATGTAAAGAGTTCCTAATCTCCTAGGTGGTTTCTCAACAGCAAAACATACAGAATGCTGCAGCACGGGTACTGACGAAGACCAGAGCACACATTACACCTGTTTTAAGGTCTCTGCACTGGCTGCCTGTGAGTTTTAAAATGCATTTTAGATTATTCTATTGGTTTTTAAATCAGTCCACGATTGTGCACCCCAATACATGTCAGACATGCATTTAAATTATGTACTTAGTATGTCCCTCAGGTCCTCTGGCACTGTCCTTTTAAATATCCCAAAGCCTAGGCCCAAGAGGCATGGAGAGGCAGCCTTTAGTTATTATGCCCCCAGCCTCTGGAATAGCCTGCCAGAGAACCTGAGGGGGGCCGAAACTCTGGACATATTTAATAGATATCTTAAAACACACCTTGTTAGCTTCGCTTTCCTTAGGAAGCTTTTTAGTCGTTCAGTTTTTATTGTTATTCTTTAGTTTTTTTGTCCTCCATGTTTGTTTGTACATTTTTATTTTCCTTCTGTGAAGCACATTGTGTTTCATTCCATGTCTGAAATGTGCTGTTTAAATTAAGATTGATTTGTTTTATCGGTCCATGAATCATTGCCCTTTGACAGAGTTGATGACCTAGAGGCTGTGACCAGAACACAGACATGTAGGGACCTAGAAACAGGCCTTAACGTGCGTCTGTAAATAACTTAGGGTTAAATTCACTGGAGTGATTTTAAACAGAACTAAACGCTGTGTCCGTTCTTAAAAGCAGTGAGAGGAGCCTAAGTTTATCATCTAAAAGAGAAGAAAGGAAAAACCTTCTTCCATTTCTCCTTCCAGCTTAATGTTTTGAATGTCTATTAAACGTAATTTAACTGGAGAGTGACATTTTGGCCATGTACCTCATACTGTCATTGGCAATTGTCATTTATCTGACTTGACCAATTCAATTCCAAGTAGGTCATTCTATACCAGCTGTAATGAACAAATATGAAAAATACATTAAAATCTGTGTGATGTTGTGTTTAAAGAATACTGGAGCATCTCTCCAACTCACAACACCATGAGCAGGTGCACAGCACGGAGGCCAAAAATACCCACCACCCGTCATCTGAAAAACATCCAACTGTTAAATCAATCATCAGGGAGGACATACAACATCTGTTAGATTTCATCAGCGGGAAGAGAGGGGCTTTGAGGTTTTACAGTGCCTCTCGCTTGCTATCTCGCAGTCTTGCGCTCCAACAGCACTGAATGGCAGAAATGTGACCCATTGTACCGCAGTTTAGCTTTCAATAAAAATTGTCTCTATATCAATGATGCAAATGTCAAGAATATAGGCATCTATATGACTAGGATAATAAAGTGCAACTATTTCAGTGGTGTCATTCATAACAGAAATCCCAAAACCTTGTCCCAACTAACAGTGCTGATAAAAGAACATGGACAAAAGTATGGAGGCCCATAAGATGGCAGCGCTGATAAGGGTGTACGTCTTGCCAGTTCCTGCTCGCCTTTCCTTTTTTTATGGCTATTTTATGTTCATTATTGTTCGTGCAATAATTTCCTACGACCAACAAAACACTTCTGGATCCTGAATCAGAAGCTACACACTTATTTCTCAGCCTCCCAGATCTGGAATAATACATTCGCTTACCTGTTGCTGCCTACCAAGATGACCTAAGGCAACGTCAGCGACGAAGAACAGTAAGGAAAAGGACTCCAAGCTAGGCTGAAAAGACGGGCTACACGGCCACCTCTTCCTAGTATCCTTATGACTCAAGTCCAATCACTGGTAAATAAAATGTGTGAACTCAAAGCAAGGCTTCAATTGCAGAAGGACATCAGGGAATGCTGTAGCTTTGCTTTTATAAAGACGTGGCTTAACGGACTGTACACTCGACTCTGCTATTTCAACCAGACGTCTTCTCCATATTCTGAATGTATTGAAATTGCGGGTTCTAGTAAGGGTACCAAAGTTGAAAACATCGCAAGCTGCTGTTAAGCCTACCTGGAGTTTCTGATGCTAAAATGCCGACCCCACTATATGCCGAGGGAATTCACATGTGTTATTATCACAGCTGGGTACATCCCGACACAAGCAAACACCAAGGCGGCACTCAGGGAACGGTACAAGATCATTAGCCAGGAAGAATCCTTTTAATGTTGCGGGTGACTTTAACCAAGCTCATCTAAACACATTTTCCCCAAATATCACCAACATGTATCCTTCCCCACAAGAGGATTCGCCGTGCTTGACTACGTATACACAAACATCAGCAACGCATAAAAAGCCATCCCCTGCCCCCACTTCAGCCAATCAGACCACGTCTCTTTGTTCCTACTCCCTGGCTACAAGCATCAACTCGAGGGAGCCACCAACACAGAGAATAGTGAGGCACTGGACAGAGGAGGCAGACTCAATGCTGCAGGGTTGTTTTGAGAGTACTGATTGGAATGTGTTCATAGATTAATACACCCAGGACTCATCCATCAACATTTAAGAAGATACATCAGTCACATGCTTCCTGAGGAAATGTGTTGAAGAAGTTGTACCCACAATAACAATTCCGGACATACCCCAACCAAAAACCTTGGATGAATGGAGATATTGGTATAATGATGAGAGCCCCTACTGCGGCATTCAATGTCAGCAGAACAAACCCTGATTACTCGGTGAAGCACGACACGACACAAGGCAAGCGGGTAAGAGCACCACAAATCCATTAGGAACGTAAAAGGACAATACAGACTCAAACTTAAATTGATGTTCGACAATTCAGATTCATGTTGCAAGTGGAAATGAATGTCACAGACTACAAAGGACAATCCATCTGTGGTACCCACTGAAGCCTCCCTCCCAGACAAGCTTAACACATTCTATGCTCGCTTCGAGGCGAGAATACCGCTGCGCCAGATACCGCTGCGCCAGACGACCAGGTGCTGTCGCATTCCTAGGCTGATGCGAGGGACAACTCTCAAATGAATGAATACTCACAAAGCCACTGGCCCAGATGGCATCCCTGGCTGCTTCCTCAGTTTGTGCTGACCAGCCCGTGGGCATCTTCCCGGACATATTCAACCTGTCCCTGTCCCAAGCTGTAGTCCCTACCTGCTTTAAGAAGACTACCATCGTCCCAGTGTCCAAAAACAACAATGTGACTTGCCCAAATGACTATCGCCCCATCGCACTCACTTCGGTCATCATGAAGTGCTACTAGAGGCTGGTCATGGCCCACATTTTTTCCCTAATCAATCTACACACAATACCCATAATGACAAATCAAAAACCGTTTTTTAGAAATGTTTTCGAATGTATTAAAAATAAAAAACTGAAATATCACATTTACGTAAGTATTCAGACGCTTTACTCAGTACTTTGTTGAAGCAACTTTGGCAGCGATTACAGCTTTGAGTTGTCTTGGGTATGACGCTACAAGCTTGGCATACCTTTATTTGGGGAGATTCCTCTCAAGCTCTGCCTGTTTGGATGGGGAGTGTCACTACACAGCTATTTACAGGTCTTTCCCAAGATGTTCGAATGGGTTCAAGTCCGGGCTCTGGCTGGGACATTCAAGGACATTCGGAGACTTGTCCCAAAGCCATGCCTGCGTTGTTTTGACTGTGAGCTTAAGGTTGTTGTCCTGTTGGAAGGTGAACCTTCGCCCAAGTCTGAGGTCCTGAGCACTCTGGAGCAGGTGTTCATCAAGTATCTCTCTGTACTTTGCTCTGTTCATCTTTCCCTCGATCCTGATTAGATCCGCTGAAAAACATCCCCACAGCATGATGCTGCCACCACCATGCTTTACTGTAGGGATGGAACTTAAAGATAGAGCCGGAGGGTAGGGCTGCCGTCTTATCGGCTCTTTACCAACCATGCTATTTTTTTATTTTTTTTTGCGTTGGTCGTAACTTCTTTTGTACATAATGTTGCTGTTACCGTCTCTTATGACCAAACGAGCTTCTGGACAACTGGGTTAACTCACCTCAAATTGCATGAGTTCTTCTTCAATGAGTCGAACGCTAGGGATATACTACGGATTCCCGACCAGGCCCAGATCCTTGTGATTTGCTGGAAAAGGGTCAGGAGAATTTTTATCCCAATGTTCATAACACAACAATCACTATAACTTTGACCAATTCCCAGAGGTTTGTAAGACCCTGGTTAATGAAGAATTAGACAAATCCTTTATTCAGAGAGTACTCTGAAGTCAAAAATGAGAACACAGTCATTTTATAATTCACACACACACACACACACACACACACACACACACACACACACACACACACACACACACACACACACACACACACACACACACACACAGGTTTTCATTATCTTCTGCAAGCCTAGTAATTTCTAGCCATTCCTCTCCTCCCTAGATTAGAGGGGCCTTGGAAGGGGCCTCTTTCCTGTTGTCAGTTTTCAGAGTTATAACTAGGTCATCTGTAGTTCAGTTGCCCTTTGTTGTCTCAACTATACATTTCTCACCTTGCTACATAGTAACACAATGTTTTTTGTCTTAACTTGTCTTACACACACATTATTGGATTATAATCTTATAATTCTAATATATTTCACACAGTTATACAGTTTCAGAGTGGAACACTTCAGCCATTATCTTACAGTTTTTTTCGATTGCTAAATGACAGTGGGCACAACTGGAGTCACATGTGCAAAACTCTAACTACAGTCTGCACTACCAACAGTCACCTGAGCTAAACAGTTCACATCACCTGCAAAACTCATTCCAAGCAACACAACTCTTAACACATGGCTCAAAACACGCTCAGTGCAGCCAAACACTATGCACAACCCTCACTGAGATAACACACACTGTCACTCAGAACACACTGAGAGTAAAAACACTAGCATCAAACACCAATACAGAAAATACAAACTTTTCATCTTTACAGTTTGAACAATTTCAGTGACTTCATACAAAGTAATATTTTCTTCAAAGAAAAGAGTGACATTCTTTCACATGATTTATTAAAATTTTTTAGAACATAACAATTCTTTAAGGTAAATGAAAATTAGCAGTTTGCTTCAATAGTCTGTAGTAATTTACGGAATTACAGTAATGAAAAAAAAAGGTAGAAACTAAAAGTACATACTGTAATTTGAACAAATAATTGAGGGGCTAATCCTGCCTCTCTCTAGCATCAGGCCACAGGTTTTCTTCAACATCACATCTAATGTTTTCTCTTGCCATGCACCTGGGGAAGAACCTTCTGGAGTGCCTTATCCATCCCTGGCAGTCCTCTGGACTCGTGTCCTCACATCCGGCACGCATGGCTTCCAAAAGAGACATTTGGTCATGTGGGTGGTGACCAAACACTTTCCACCTCCAGGCAGAGAAAAACTCCTCTATTGGGTTGAGGAAGGGTGAATATGCAGGCAGGTACAAAACCATAAATCTGTGATGTGCTGCAAACCAATCTGTGACAGCTGCAGAGTGGTGAAAAGCAACATTATCGCAAACTATGACAAAAACTTGGGGATTTCTTACTGGCTCCCCTGTTCTGCTGGCACTAGCTGAGCATAGAGCTGTTCTAGGAAAGCTATAAGCCTTTCTGTGTTGTATGGGCTAATGAGTGGTGTGTTGAGAAGCAAACCATCATTGGCCATTGCAGCACACATGGTGATATTTCCCCCCCTTTGGCCTGGAACCTCCACAGTGGCCCTTTGACCTATAACATTCCTTCCTCTGTGCCGTGTTTTGGCAAGGTTAAATCCAGCTTCATCGATAAATACAAATGAATGTGGTCTTTCCAGTACTTCCACCTCCATTACTCTCTGAAAAACAGTAAGTGCACAGTTTTACTGTAGAAATGCTAGTGTTTTTTTTACTGTAAATATTTTGTATAGCTGTGTACGTAACCTCAGATGTCTTACCTGGACATATTGGTATCTTTGCTCTTTTACCCGTTCACTGTTTCTCTCGAACGGTACAGTGTATAACTGTTTCATTGTAACTTGGTGTTTCTTTAGGACTCAAGCAATAGTTGTTGTGCTGACAGAATTAACATTTTCAAATATATCATTATCAGCCAGCACTCTATCTTGAATCTCCCGCAGTTTTATTGCATTGTTTTTTATTTTTATTTTTTATTTCACCTTTATTTAACCAGGTAGGCTAGTTGAGAACAAGTTCTCATTTGCAACTGCGACCTGGCCAAGATAAAGCATAGCAGTGTGAGCAGACAACACAGAGTTACACATGGAATAAACAATTAGCAAGTCAATAACACAGTAGAAAACAAAGGGGGAGTCTATATACATTGTGTGCAAAAGGCATGAGGAGGTAGGCGAATAATTACAATTTTGCAGATTAACACTGGAGTGATAAATGATCAGATGGTCATGTACAGGTAGAGATATTGGTGTGCAAAAGAGCAGAAAAGTAAATAAATAGAAACAGTATGGGGATGAGGTAGGTGAAAATGGGTGGGCTATTTACCAATAGACTATGTACAGCTGCAGCGATCGGTTAGCTGCTCAGATAGCTGATGTTTGAAGTTGGTGAGGGAGATAAAAGTCTCCAACTTCAGCGATTTTTGCAATTCGTTCCAGTCACAGGCAGCAGAGTACTGGAACGAAAGGCGGCCAAATGAGGTGTTGGCTTTAGTGAGGCTTTAGGATGGCTTTAGGATCAGTGAGATACACCTGCTGGAGCGCGTGCTACGGATGGGTGTTGCCATCGTGACCAGTGAACTGAGAGAAGGCGGAGCTTTACCTAGCATGGACTTGTAGATGACCTGGAGCCAGTGGGTCTGGCGACGAATATGTAACGAAGGCCAGCCGACTAGAGCATACAAGTCGCAGTGGTGGGTGGTATAAGGTGCTTTAGTGACAAAACGGATGGCACTGTGATAGACTGCATCCAGTTTGCTGAGTAGAGTGTTGGAAGCCATTTTGTAGATGACATCGCCGAAGTCGAGGATCGGTAGGATAGTCAGTTTTACTAGGGTAAGCCTGGCGGCGTGAGTGAAGGAGGCTTTGTTGCGGAATAGAAAGCCGACTCTTGATTTGATTTTCGATTGGAGATGTTTGATATGAGTCTGGAAGGAGAGTTTGCAGTCTAGCCAGACACCTAGGTACTTATAGATGTCCACATATTCAAGGTCGGAACCATCCAGGGTGGTGATGCTAGTCGGGCATGCGGGTGCAGGCAGCGATCGGTTGAAAAGCATGCATTTGGTTTTACTAGCGTTTAAGAGCAGTTGGAGGCCACGGAAGGAGTGTTGTATGGCATTGAAGCTTGTTTGGAGGTTAGATAGCACAGTGTCCAATGACGGGCCGAAAGTATATAGAATGGTGTCGTCTGCGTAGAGATGGATCAGGGAATCGCCCGCAGCAAGAGCAACATCATTGATATACACAGAGAAAAGAGTCGGCCCGAGAGTTGAACCCTGTGGCACCCCCATAGAGACTGCCAGAGGACCGGACAGCATGCCCTCCGATTTGACACACTGAACTCTGTCTGTAAAGTAATTGGTGAACCAGGCAAGGCAGTCATCCGAAAAACCGAGGCTACTGAGTCTGCCGATAAGAATAAAGTGATTGACAGAGTCGAAAGCCTTGGCAAGGTCAATGAAGACGGCTGCACAGTATTGTCTTTTATCGATGGCGGTTATGATATCGTTTAGTACCTTGAGTGTGGCTGAGGTGCACCCGTGACCGGCTCGGAAACCAGATTGCACAGCGGAGAAGGTACGGTGGGATTCGAGATGGTCAGTGACCTGTTTGTTGACTTGGCTTTTGAAGACCTTAGATAGGCAGGGCAGGATGGATATAGGTCTGTAACAGTTTGGGTCCAGGGTGTCTCCCCCTTTGAAGAGGGGGATGACTGCGGCAGCTTTCCAATCCTTGGGGATCTCAGACGATATGAAAGAGAGGTTGAACAGGCTGGTAATAGGGGTTGCGACAATGGCGGCGGATAGTTTCAGAAATAGGGGGTCCAGATTGTCAAGCCCAGCTGATTTGTACGGGTCCAGGTTTTGCAGCTCTTTCAGAACATCTGCTATCTGGATTTGGGTAAAGGAGAACCTGGAGAGGCTTGGGCGAGGAGCTGCCGGGGGCGGAGCTGTTGGCCGAGGTTGGAGTAGCCAGGCGGAAGGCATGGCCAGCCGTTGAGAAATGCTTATTGAAGTTTTCGATAATCATGGATTTATCGGTGGTGACCGTGTTACCTAGCCTCAGTGCAGTGGGCAGCTGGGAGGAGGTGCTCTTGTTCTCCATGGACTTCACAGTGTCCCAGAACTTTTTGGAGTTGGAGCTACAGGATGCAAACTTCTGCCTGAAGAAGCTGGCCTTAGCTTTCCTGACTGACTGCGTGTATTGGTTCCGGACTTCCCTGAACAGTTGCATATCACGGGGACTATTCGATGCTATTGCAGTCCGCCACAGGATGTTTTTGTGCTGGTCGAGGGCAGTCAGGTCTGGGGTGAACCAAGGACTGTATCTGTTCTTAGTTCTGCACAACAACCATGTCAACAATAGCATTTTCCTGCGCATCTGAAAATATTTTTCCTCTTCCCCCTGTTGGGGGCAGCCTTTGGGTTGTAAAAATATATTTTACAGTCAAACTTACTGTAATATATATCTGTGTAAATATTCTATAATTGCAATACAAAATAGATTCCTGTAATGTTTTCATTTACTGTAAGGATGTAACTCTCACCTGTTTGCATGATGGAAAATTCGCATTACAGATGCCACTGTGGATCTTTGCAGATTGGGTTGCACCCTCAACCCTGCCTCTCTCAATGAGAGACCATGGTTCACGACATTGTCTATAAGTGTAGCCCTTATTTCATCTGAAATAACAGCTCTTTGTCTTCTTTGTCTTCCTCCACACATCAGCCCTCTCCCTGCCACCCTTCTCCCTCCACGAATCCATCTTCCTTGTTCCATTTCCAAAATGAGTCTTTCTGAGCTCTACCTATATATACTGTAATATGTGTGTGTGTTCACTAACAAGTCTAAAACAAGACACCTGCTTAGCCTTTCAGCTGAAATTGCAATCAGCAGTGTTTGAAAGGCACAAGGCTGAAATCTATTCCGTTTTGAATGTGTGGTTCACAGTTTTGACAGCAGTGTGTTAGCATTTGAACAAAGTGCTGTAAATCCACAGTGTTGTGCAGGTTGTGGTTAAAGTCATGGGATAAGTGTGTAGAGTTTTGAAAACTGTGTTCAAGCAATGAAAAATGAACTAGAGTTTGGTCCACATGAACTGCTGCTGTGCAGACTGTAGTTAGAGTTTTGCACATGTGACTCCAGTTGTGTCCACTGTCGTTTAGCAATCGAAAAAAACTGTAAAACATACAAATTATTCTATCAAAAGGGAAACGTAGGTTTGGCGGAAAGAGATCAGGATGCCTTGTGAGGATCAGGCGATGAGTGGCTAATCTTCCCTTGCCTTCTGTTCTGCTAGCTAATGTTCAATCGCTGGAAAATAAATGGGACGAACTGAAAGCATGTATATCCTACCAACGGGGCATAAAAAAATGTCATATCTGATGTTTCACAGAGTCGTGGCTGAACGACGACATTAAGAATAAACAGCTGGCGGGTTAAACACTGTTGGCAGGACAGAAATGCAGCCTCTGGTAAAGACATGGGGCGGGGGCCTGTGCATATTTGTAAACAATAGCTGGTGCACGATATCTAAGGAAGTCTCAGGGTTTCGCTTGCCTGAGGTAGAGTATCTCATGATAAGCTCTAGACCACACTAATATACCTAGAGAGTTTTCATCTGTATTTTTCATAGCTGTCTACATACCACGACAGACCGAGGCTGGCACTAAAACCACACTCAATGAGCTATATTCCACCATTAGCAAACAGGAAAACATTCATCCAGAGGTGGCGCTCCTAGTGGTCGGGGACTTTAATGCAGGGAAACTTAAATCTATCAGCATGTTAAATGTGAAGCCAGAGGGAAAACAATTCTAGACCATCTTTACTCCACACACAGAGACGCATACAAAGCTCTCCCTCGCCCTCCATTTGGCAAATATGACAATAACTCTGTCCTCGTGAATCCTGCTTACAAGCAAAGATTTCAGCAGGAAGCACCAGTGATTCGGTCTATAAAGTGGTCAGATTGAGCAGATGCTAAACTACAAGACTGTTTTGCTAGCAGAGACTGGAAAATGTTCCGAGATTCTTCCGATGGCATTGAGGAGTACACCACACCAGTCACTGGCTTTATCGATAAGTGCATCGAGGACGTCGTCCCCACAGTGACTGTACATATATAACCCAACCAGAAGCCATGGATTAAAGGCAAAGTGTCAATACAGGATTAAAATCGAATCGTACTACACCGGCTCCAACGCTTGTTGGGTGTGGCATGGCTTGTAAACTATTACAGACTACAAAGGGAAGCACAGTTGAGAGCTGCCCAGTGACACGAGCCTACCAGACAAGCTAAATAACTTCTATGCTTGCTTTGAGGCAAGTAACACTGAAACATGCATGAGAACATCAGCTGTTCCGGACAACTGTGTGATCATACTCTCTGCACGAGATGTGAGTAAGACATTAAAACAGGTCAACATTCACAAGGCCGCTAGGCCAGTCTGTAATACCAACATTTTTCAAACGGACCACCATAGTACCTGTGCCCAAGACCACTAAGGTAACCTGCCTAAATGACTACTGACCTGTAGCACTCATGCCTGTATCCATGAAATGCTTTGAAAGGCTGGTCATGGCTTGCATCAACACAATTATCCCAGAAACCCTAGACTCGTTCCAATTTGCATACTGCACCAACAGATCCACAGATTTTGCCATTTCTATTGCACTCCACACTGCCCTTTCTCACCTGGACAAAAGGAACACATATGTGTGAATGCTATTCATTGACTACGGCATTCAAAAACATTGGGGCGGCAGGGTAGCCTAGTGGTTAGAGCGTTGGACTAGTTCAAACCCCTGAGCTGACAAGGTACAAATCTGACGTTCTGCCCCTGAACAGGCAGTTAACCCACTGTTCCTAGGCCGTCATTGAAAATAAGAAATTGTTCTTAACTGACTTGCCTAGTTAAATAAAGGTATTGTGCCCTCATCACCTCACTAAGCTAATGTAACAGTATAACTTTACACAGTCCCCTCGCCCATACCCGGGCGCGAACCAGGGACCCACTGCACACATCAACAACAGTCAACGAAGCATTGTTACCCATCGCACCACAAAAGCCACGGCCCTTGCAGAGCAAAGGGAAGCACTACTTCAAGGTCTCAGAGCAAGTGACGTCACTGATTGAAATGCTATTTAGCGCGCACCACCGCTAACTAGCTAGCCGTTTCACATCCATTACACTAATGACCCTGGGACTAAACACTTCGCTCTGCAACTGGATCCTGGACTTCCTGACGGGCCGCCCCCAGTTGGTAAGGGTAGGTAAGAACACATCTGCCACGCTGATCCTCAACACTGGAGCCCCTCAACGGTGTGTACTCAGTCCCCTCCTGTACTCCCTGTTCACTCATGACTGCACAGCCAGGCACAACTCCAACACCATCATTAAGTTTGCTGATGGCACAACAGTGTCAAAATCACCGACAACAGTGAGACAGCCTATAGGGAGGAGGTCAGACACCTGGCCGTGTGGTGCAAGGACAACAACCTCTCCCTCAACGTGATCAAGACAAAGGATATGATGTGGACTACTGGAAAAGGAGGACCGAGCACTCCCCCATTCTCATCAACAGGGCTGTAATCGAGCAGGTTGAGAGCTTCAAGTTCCTTGGCATCCACATCACCAACAAACTATCATGGTCCAAGCACACCAAGATAGTCTTGAAGAGGGCACGACAAAACCTATTCCTTATTGTCTTAAAGACCAGATAATCTTATTTCTCATGGTCAGCGAGTCCTTACGGTGCGTTTTGGCAATCTCCAAGCAGGCTGTCATGTAGTAGTGGTATCAAGACACAAGAGGCAAATGGTTGGAGTCTTACAATGTTAATTAATCCAAAGGGATAGGCAAAGGAATGGTTGTAGACAGGCAAAAAGGTCAAAACCAGATCAGAGTCCAGGAGGTACAGAGTGGCAGAAAGGCTTGTGGTCAAGGCAGGCAGAATGGTCAGACAGGCAGAATGATCAGACAGGCAGGTATAAAGTCCAGAAATAGGCATGGGTCTTAAACCAGGAGGACTAGAAAAGGAGAATGCAAAAAAGCAGGATAACAGGGAAACCGCAGGTTGACTTGGAAACATACAATACAAACTGGCACAGAGAGACAGGAAACACAGGGATAAATACACTGGGGAAAACAAGCAACACCTGGAAGGGGTGGAGACAATAACCAGGACAGGTGAAACTGATCAGGGTGTGACAAGTGTCTTCCGTCTGGCCACACTACCATGAAGGACTGACTGGTGGAGTGCTGCAGAGATGGTTGTCCCATCTCCACAGTGGAACTCTGGAGCTTTGTCAGCGTGACCATCCGATTCTTGGTCACCTCCCCGACTAAGGCCCTTCTCCCCCTATTGATCAGTTTGGCTGTGTGGCCAGCTCTAGGAAGAGTCTTGGTTGTTCCAATCGTCTTCCATTTAAGAATGATGGAGGCCACTGTGTTGTTGGGGGATCTTCATTGCTTCAAAAATGTGTTGGTATCCTTCCCCAGACCTGTTCCTTGACACAATCCTGTCTCGGTGCTCTACAGACAATTCCTTCTAAACTCATGGCTTGGTTTTTGCTCTGACATGCACTGTCAACTGTGGGACCTTATATAGACAGGGGTGTGCCTTTCCAAATCATTTCCAATCAATTGAATTAATCACAGGTGGACTCCAATTAAGTTGTAGAAACATCTCAAGGATTATAATTGGAAACAGGATGCACCTAAGCTCAATTTCGAGTCTCACAGCAAAAGGTCTAAATACTTACGGTATGTAAATAAGGTATTTATATTTTTATATTTCTACATTTGCAAACATTTCTAAAAACGTGTTTTCGCTTTCTTATTATTGGGTATTGTGTTTAGATTGATAGGGGATTTTTTAAAAATAGAATAAGGCTGTAACCTTACAAAATGTGGAAAAAGTTAAATTGTCTGAATACATTCCGAATGCACTGTATGTGAGTATTATGTTCATTGACTATAGTTCAGCATTCAACACTATTGTTCCCACCAAGCTTGACACTAAGCTTAATGCCCTGCTTCTGGACACCATCCTCTACAACTGGATCCTGGACTTACTGACGGGCAGATCTCAAGCTGTGAGGATTGGCAACAACATCTCTTCCACACTGACTCTTTTGTAACTACCCATCCCGGATCCGGGAGCGTTGTCATCAACTGATACTAATTAGCATAACGCAACGGACATAAATATTACTAGAAAATATTCATATTCATGAAATCACAAATGAAATATATTGAAACACAGCTTAGCCTTTTGTTAATCACCCTGTCATCTCAGATTTTCAGACAAGCATTTGTGTAAGTTTATCGATAGCCTAGCATAGCATTATGCTTAGCTAGCAGCAGGCAACCTGGTCACGAAAATCAGAAAAGCAATCAAATTAAATAGTTTACCTTTGATGAGCTTTGGATTTTTTCACTCACAAGACTCCCAGTTAGATAGCAAATGTTCCTTTTTTCCAAAAATATTATTTTTTTAGCCGAAATAACTACGTTAGTTCTTCACGTTTGGCTGAGAATTCGACCGGAAATTGCGGTCACGACAACGCCGAAAAATATTCAAAATTAGCTCCATAATATCGACAGAAACATGGCAAACGTTGTTTATAATCAATCCTCAAGGTGTTTTTCAAATATGGTGGCTTCTTAGTAGGAAAGAGAGAAACAATGGCCGCATTTGTCTCTTATGCACAAAACAGTCTGAGAGACTCCAGCTGACCACTGATGTTGACGTTCAGGCTCATTTTTCAAAATAAAAGCCTGAAACTATGTATTGTGACACTAGACACATTAAGGAAGCCATAGAAAAAGGAATCTGGTTGATATCTCATTCACTGCTCAATAAGGAAGCATAGGAACGCAGAGCTTTCTAAATAAGAGTCCCTTCCTGATTGGATTTTTCTCAGGCTGTCGCCTGCAATATCAGTTCTATTATACTCACAGACAATATTTCTACAGTTTTGGAAACTTTAGAGTGTTTTCTATGCTAAGCTGTCAATTATATGCATATTCTAGCATCTTGTCCTGACAAAATAGCCCGTTTACTTTGGGAACGTTATTTTTCCAAAAATGAAAATAGTGCCCCCTAGATTCAACAGGTTAACACAGGGGTCCATCATGGGTGTGTACTTGGTCCTCTGCTGTACTCCTTGTTCACCCATGACTGCATGGCTTTGCACAACACCAACTCCATCATCAAGTTAGCTGACGATAGTTGTGAACCTGATAACCAACAACGACGAGTCAGCCTATAGGGAGGAGGTAAGTGAACTGGCATTGTGGTGTCAGTTGTATCATATATTGTGCTTTCCTTTATTCCTTTATTATGCTAGAATGTATATTCTATTCTACAGCCATTTACTTTATGTAAGTATTCCTATTTTTTGCTCTTTATTATTGCTGTTGCATTGTCAAGAAGGAACCCGCAAGTACACATTTTGTTGGACGATGTATACCATGCGTATCCCGTACATATGACCAATCAAACTTGAAACGTGAAACCAAGCATGCCTTAGTCTCACTTCCCTGCATGTGTGGACACACTGGCTCACTCCTCAGTGTGTTTGGCTGGGAGCGTTCTCACTCAAATGAAGCTATTTTCTAAACAGTTAACTGTGAAGGTCGTGTAAAGTGTTTAATCCTATTGGCTCAGTCAGTGTTTCTGCTCTATTCACTAGCATTCTGTTAGCCTTTTCTTTTCCTAGCCGAGGTGAGGTGTGATCTCCATGTCGTGTCCTTGGACAGTGTACTCACACATCTCACCCAGAGTGAGGAAAAGATTAGGGGCCTGGGGAGTGAAGAGTGTGGCCCAGAGGCATTTTATCTAATACAGTTCTAACACCTACTGTACTTATTCCAGGAACCATGCAACACCCTCAACCCCCCATCCGACCCCCCCGTCCCTATAGCCTAGCGTGTGTTCGTGTGTGTGTGTGTGTGTGTGTGTGTGTGTGTGTGTGTGTGTGTGTGTGTGTGTGTGTGTGTGTGTGTGTGTGTGTGTGTGTGTGTGTGTGTGTGTGTGTGTGTGTGTGTGTGTGTGTGTGTGTTCCCCCTCGATAAGAAACACACATGGGGGTTTTACCCCAGAATTCTGCACAAAAGTCCAAAATAACCCTGTGGCAGTGTAATCAGGCTGCAGCCTGGGAGGAAACCCTGTCTTTCTTTTCACCGCCCAGGGGATAGATAGTGATATACGAGTGAAACACAGTAAAGCTCTGATTAACCCCTAACGCCCAGGGCATCGTCAGATCGCCTGCCAGAGGCCATCTCTCTCTCTGCCTTCCTGCAGGGTCTCTCTCTGCCAAACATCCAGCCAGTAATCGCTGCCTGGGATGCATGAACTGAATCCAAAAAGAGACATTATGGATTACAGCTACAACACACGCAAACAAACACACACACTATCGCTTACCCACAAATAGAGATTCACTCCAAAACACACAAACACATACCAACACACAGCACATTCCAGTCGTCATGCAGCTGTAGCACATCCAGAGGCTGACAAAGATGGCCTTTGACTGGAGCTGGCAGGGGAGAGGGGATGATGTTACCAGCCACAGCCTGGCTTGGTAAGATGATTCCTTTCTTTCTCTCTCTCTCTGACTAGATACCTTAGCAAACAATGCTGCTGACCCTGAATCTGTAGCAATAGCAGAACGCTACACACCCTGAAACTGTAGCAATAGCAGAATGAGCTGACCCTGAAACTGTAACAATAGCAGAATGAGCTGACCCTGAAACTGTACCAATAGCAGAATGAGCTGACCCTGAAACTGTAACAATAGCAGAATGAGCTGACCCTGAAACTGTAGCAATAGCAGAATGAGCTGACCCTGAAACTGTAGCAATAGCAGAATGAGCTGACCCTGAAACTGTAGCAATAGCAGAATGCTGCTGACCCTGAAACTGTAGCAATAGCAGAATGCTACTCACCCTGAAACTGTAGCAATAGCAGAATGAGCTGACCCTGAAACTGTAGCAACAGCAGAATGAGATGACCCTGAAACTGTAGCAATATCAGAATGAGCTGACCCTGAAACTGTAGCAATAGCAGAATGAGCTGACCCTGAAACTGTAGCAATAGCAGAATGAGCTGACCCTGAAACTGTAGCAACAGCAGAATGAGATGACCCTGAAACTGTAGCAATATCAGAATGAGCTGACCCTGAAACTGTAGCAATAGCAGAATGAGCTGACCCTGAAACTGTAGCAACAGCAGAATGAGCTGACCCTGAAACTGTAGCAACAGCAGAATGAGCTGACCCTGAAACTGTAGCAACAGCAGAATGAGCTGACCCTGAAACTGTAGCAACAGCAGAATGAGCTAACCCTGTGGAAGTCAGTGCGCCCAAACACTTAAGGCCTCATAAAGAACAGACACATATGCATGAACGCGCGCACATACAGAGTCAGATATTAGGACATATGACTTTTCAGTTCGGATCATGAACTATTTGGGGTTTGTGCTATTCTTTATTTTTGGCAATATCAAAAAGACTCCAAAAGTCTGCTGAATATGAAAGCTATGCAGAGTAATCTTATTTCATCCTCTGACACAACCAGTAGTAACACAATTGGCTACATTCACTCATTGGAACATATGAAGAAAGGGAGTTTCAGGCTTGTTTAAGTGTGTAGATATATGGTTTTGAGAGTTTCATGGTGTAGTTTGTCAATGTCTGAAAAGCAATATAAGTTCCTGAATATCCAGTAAGTGAGGGGGTGAGATGGAGATGGGGGAGTTAAGGAAAGGGAGTAAAATGGGTCACAGCTGCTCCCTATCGTTCTCCAATTCCCCTCCATCCCCCAACGGATAGCTCTGTAGATCCTCAAACCTCTTGCTTCACGTGTTTATTTTTTGGGACATAAAAAAAAAACATCCCACATACCACAGACTGACTGAGTGACCTCAGTATCACTCGAGAGACTGGGAGGAGAGAGGGGAGGAGGGGGGTGGGTTGGGGTTGGGGGAGGACAGAGGGAGCGATATATTACTTTTCTCACTGTGGCTTTGTGTGCGCTTGTAGCACACTTCTATAGACCTTCAACCCCGCATAAACCCATCTGATGACCCCCCCACCCCCGCCCCACCCCCACCCCTGGGAACATGGCACAGCAGATGTAACTCTTTCCCACACCTTATGGCCGCTATGAGTGTGTGAGTTGGTGCATGTTTGTATGCACATGCTTGTGTATACATACTTTTGGTCATGTAGTGTATGTGGACACCTGCTCCTCGAACGGCTCATTCTAAAATCATAGGCATTAACATAGAGTTGGTCCCCCCTTTGCTTCTATAACAGCCTCCACTCTTCTGGGAAGGTTTTCCACTAGATGTTGGAACATTGCTGCAGGGACTTGCTTCCATTCAGCCACAAGAACATTAGTGAGGTCGGGCACTGATGTTGGGCTATTAGGCCTGGCTCGCTGTCAACGTTCCAATTCATCCCAAAGGTGTTCGATGGGGTTGAGGTCAGGGCTCTGTGCATGCCAGTCAAGTTCTTCCACACCAATCTCAACAAACCATTTCTGTATGGACCTCACTTTGTGCACGGGTGCAGTGTCATGCTTAAACATGGAATGGCCTTCTCCAAACTGTTGCCACAAAGTTTGAAGCACAGAATCATCTACAATGTCACTGTATACTGTAGCATTAAGATTTCCCTTCACTGGAAGTAAGGGGCTTAGCCTGAACCATGAAAAACAGCCCCAGACCATTATTCGTCCTCCACCAAACTTTACAGTTGGCACTATGCATTTAGTGCAGGTTGCGTTCTCCTGCCATCTGCCAAACCCAGGTTATCCCATTAGACTGCCAGATGGTGAAGCATGATTAGTCACTCCAGAGAATGCATTGCCACTGCTCCAGACTATAATGGCGGCGAGTTTAACACCACCCCATCAGACGCTTGCCATTGCACATGGTGATCTTAGGCTTGTGTGGCAGTTTGGAATTCGGTAGTAAGTGTTGCAACTGAGGACAGATGATTTTTACACGCTTCATCACTCGGTGGTACTGTTCTTTGAGCTTGTGTGGCCTACCACTCCGTGGATGAGCCATCGTTTCTCCTAGACGTTTCCATTTCACAATAACAGCACTTACATTTGATACACTAATTTGAAGGGGTGTCCACATACTTTTGTATATATAGCGTACCTACAGTATACGTGATCAAATAATCACATTAATTAAATATTTAATACATTACAGTAAGAAGTAAGAGTGAAAGGCAGGGAGAGAGTGATTAAGATGAAGGAGCATGAATGGTAATGAGACAGTAAGGTGATAGCTCAGTCCTAGCCCACTCCCTAGGAGGTCCAGACCCACCACATGATAGACATAACAGGGTGACAGAGGTTCCTTCTGCCCACTCTAGGGTCCCTAGACACAGGCTAGAGTCAGGGCAACATATGGGTCCTCTCTCTCTCTGACTCTTTGTATGTGTATGTGTCCATCTTTAAATCTTTCCATTTTGATTTCTCTCTCCTTCTCTTTCTCTGAAATTGTCTCTTTCCATCCCTCCTCTCCTCTTCTCTCCTCCCCTCCCCTCTTATCTCCTCTCCTTCCATCCCTGTTCTACATCCCTGGATGGTAGTTTTAGGATTAGCCCTGCCCTGGTCCACTGATAGATCAGGTTTCTCCAGAACTCTACACAAGGGCTGGGAGGCCTGACTATCACTCGGAAATAAAAACCTTGGCCAACCTTCCCTGCTCTCCTTCACTGTCTCTCCCTCTATCTCTCACTTTGTTTTTTCCTCTCTATCTCACTGTCTCTTCCTCTCACTGTTTGAGTCTGTTTCTCTCTCTCTCATTTACCTCTCTCTATTTATGTATTTCCCTCTATCTTTATCTACCTCCCTGTTTCCCATCGTCCCCTTTTATCTTTCTCTCCATCTGTTTCTCTGTATTCTCTTACTCTGTTAGTGTTTTCACTCTCTTTTCAGATGTATCTTCACTGAGACCAACCCAGGTCTTATCATGAATCAGTCCAATTTAATCTACAATATCTCTAAGAAACTCTGCTATATTCTGAGCACACACACACAGAAGCAAAAACGTGCGCACGTGCAATGTCTACCTCAGGGTTTGTGCTTCGATGTGCTAGATTCAGTCAATAGGGGGCATACACACACACACACACACACACACACACACACACACACATTCCAGTATGAAATCTATAACCTGGCGCCTATTTGTGTTGTGCAGGGGGGAAAAACAAGAAATTGGTACCGTCTCATTCCTCTTTGCCAAGTTTCTACATCTAATTGAGCTAGTGCTTTCCCCCATACTACCTCATTAGAGAGAGAGGGGGAGAGTGAGAGAGATGGAGAAGGGAGGGGGAGAGGGAGAGAGAAGGAGAGAGAGAGAGAGAAAGAGGGGGCAAATGGAAGAGACAGATAGAGCAGGGATGGGCAACCAAAAGATTATGAACTCCGTCGGGGGTCTCAACTTACTGTTGAGTGTTAGAATAGTAGAATACACAAGGTGCAATTTTGAAATTTGGATGTGCATCAGCAGTTTTTCTCTTGTTACGTCAGTCACTGACAGTAACTCAATTAGCCATGTCACCTAACAATTTTTTGATTTGTAAGTTAGTCTAGCCAGCTATATATCAAGGCCGAATACCAACCAGGACACAAACCATGTGCCCAGGAGCCCTGACCTCCAGGGGGCACCCATTGATTTTGTTAGTCACTCTCACTCAGATATCATTAACAAGTTATAAGTCTTAGCAAAATGTATAGAATTGCAGGAAATTTGCTATAAAACTACAAGAAATCCTCTTCAGCCGAAGGTAAAATAGGTAGAATTGCAGGACATTCGTTATAAAATTGTTAAACTTCTCTCCGCTCTATGGTAAAATGGGTAGAATTGCATAAAGCTTGCTTTGAAACTTCAAAATTTTCTCTACTGCCCATTGTAAAATGTGTAGAATCTCCGCCATCAAGATAAGGACCACTAAAAAATGTTTTCCTGCGAGGCGGTGGGGCCCCCAAACCAAATCTCAACTAGGGCCCCAAAAGGCTAGGGCCAGCTCTGTTAAGGGAAAGCGAGAGGAAAAGATGGAGGGGACGGGTGGGAAAGGAAAGAGAGGCATGTGGATTCCCCTTCAGGTGGTAAACCTGGCATGACGGAATGGAGCTGTGAAGCCCTGTGGCAGGCATCTGCAAGAATTCCCTTCCCCGACTTGATCCGGCTGCCATTCCTGTCAAAGAGCCCCAGGCCCTGACGTCAACACACAACCAACATCCCTGTTTTTACCCTCCCAAACGTTCCACTTTCTGGGAGCACAGTTATCAGATCTTTAAGTCCTCCACCTCCACACAAGCAGAGCCCCTCCCTTTAAAACCAGGTGTGAGCTTCAAACCGCTTCACCTGGCTGTCACAGGCACTGCCAGAAGCCTCACTGCCAGAAGCCTCGTGCAAGCAGGAGCTGGCATAAACAAGGCGTTTGAAGTGCATTTTCTGATGGGCTCATCTGAGTTCACAGAGGCAGCAGGCAGTGCACGTCAGATAGAAGTGTATGTGCGACGGTGTGTGTGTGCGTGGGCGTGTTGATGTGTGTCTAAAAAAATTATACCAAGTTAGGAATCAATCCCATTCTGGGTGTGTGGCTGAGATAGAAGTGAAACAGACTGAAACAGGTCAAATCATATGTTATTTGTCACATGCTTCGTAGACAACGGGTGTAGACTAAACGTGAAATGCTTACTTACGGGTCCTTTCTCCAACAATGCAGAGAAAAAAAAAGTGATTGACAATAATGAGTAAAGATCACATGGCTATATACAGGCTACATACCCATTTTGCCATGGGGTGGAGAGAATTTCTTGCAGTTTTATGCATTTTGCTAAGACTTATACAATGTTAGTGATGTGAGAGTGACTAATGAGGTACATACATATAGGTAGGGGTAAAGTGAAAATTGTACAACTGAAATGTGTCCTCTGCATTTAACCCAACCCCTCTGAATCAGTGTCACGACTTCCTCCGAAGTCAGTTCCTCTCCTTGTTCAGGGGTTCGGCGGTCGACGTCACCGGTCTTCTAGCCATCGCCAATCCACCTTTCATTTTCCATTTGTTTTGTCTTGTTTCCCCACACACCTGGTTTACATTTCCCTCATTACTTGTGGTGTATTTAACCCTCTGTTTCCCCCCCATGTCTGTGAGTGAAATTGTTTGTTATGTTTATTGTGTGACGCGTCAGGCTGTTTTTTTCCCGGGTATTGTTTTGAACCTGTGGTATTGTATTGTTGTACATTATTTTGTGTGACTAGGGCGCTATTCGCTTTTGCATTTGGCTGGAGTGTTGTGATGCTGTTGCGTCCAGCTGTTTTGCTTCTGTCAATTAAAGTGTGACTGTTCACTCATCTCTGCTCTCCTGCACCTGACTCCAGTTGACCAGTTGTGCACACAGTCTGACACAGAGAGTTGCGGGGAGCTGCCTTAATCAACATCCACAGCACCCAGGGAACACTGGGTTAACTGCCTTGCTCAGGGGCAGAATGACAGATTTTTCTCTTGTCAGGTCAGGGATTCGATCCAGCAACCTTTCGGTTACTGGCCCAGTGCTCATACAGTAACAGCTGCGTGTGTGTGTGTGTGTGTGTGTGTGTGTGTGTGTGTGTGTGTGTGTGTGTGTGTGTGTGTGTGTGTGTGTGTGTGTGTGTGTGTGTGTGTGTGTGTGTGTGTGTGTGTGTGTGTGTGTGTGTGTGTGTATCCAGTGACCTTAGTCATACACAGGCCCACAGAAACACACCTCTATGAAGAAACAACTTCTTCTGCGCTAAACAACACTACTGTCCCTCTCTCTCTCTCTCTCTCTCTCTCTTCTTAAGAAAAGTTGCTTCCCCTGCTATTCCATTCCTCTTTCTTTCTTTCTTTCTCTCTCTCTCTCTCTCTCTTTCTCTCTCTGTCTCTCTCTCCATCACCTACTCTTCAAATCTCATCTCTTTCCATCTATCGCTCTCTCCTGCTGTCTTTCCACCAGCCCGTCAGGCGGTGAGCCTTTGAAACGCGCAGTAAAGCAGATCTGAAGGCCCTTAAATTGATACTTAACTCTCAGAATTCTTAAAAGGCTCGGGCCGATGAATTTTTTATCTGCACCACCCGCGGCTGGAGCTCTCCCAGCACAGGACGCACAAACAATGGTTTATTTCCCTTTTTTCCTTCCGTCTTCGCTCTCTCTCTGTCTCTATCTCTGTGTGTAATGACAAAGTCTTTGCTGTGGCATGTCTCCATGTGGCTCCTGGTCTAATTGGTTGGTAGCATCTGTGCTAACACTGCAGAGACACTGCAGAGAGGGGGACTGGGAGGGTGGGGGGAGTGTAATGGAGCGTCGCCTGAAAAACAACCTCCAACCAACGACAGCTTAGAGGAAACATAAATACAAACAGCCGGGTAAATAGAGAGCTAGCGTGTCTCAGAGGGCATAGGAGCCCACGGAGACATTCTGTGTATGTGTGTGTTAGTGTACGTGTGTGTTTGTCCGCCTGGGTGCGCATGCGTGTGTAAATGTGTGTGCGTGTGTGTATGTATGTGTGTGTGTGTCTCAAAGAGAGGACAGGGGAGCCCGTGGAGAGGCATTGGCAGGGCTCTATTTGAGCTGAGCATTAAAGACATTAGAGAGCGTCTGTCTCTGCCATGCTCCGAGAAGTTCACTCCTGTCCTGCCTCATTACCCGGCTCATGTCACACTGCATCTCTACGCCACACCAACACAACACATGCAATGGGAGAGCACTATAATCGCTCAGCGTATGTTATCTACTACAGTGACAATGCAATATGGTGGGTGGGTGGTTGCTTACTACGGATCTTCAGAGAGAGGAGCAGGAATGTGGATTTAATTGTTGCACTGCTTGTTGTGGTCCCGTGCCATGACCCAGGTCGAAGGTTTTTATTGACACACTTTATGGCCCTAGTATATAAACTCAAGGATGGAACCGTACGAACGACTGCTTTAAACATCATTTTGTTATTCAGTCTCTTGTTTTTTCTTGTTTTTTTTTGCATCTACTACCCTATAAATATATCTGTTGAAGGTTTCAGAGAGGCCCCTGGCACATTTGTGACTCGTTTCAGAAAAATAGGCATGTGTCTTAACAAAAGGCTCCACTATGCAAGTAACCATTTCAATAGAATGTCACGGCGACTACTGTTGATAGACGTAGCTGGTAAATTCGCTCTGGCTATCTACTCCAATTTCAGAGCACTCCCATCTGAGTGTGCCAGAGCGCAGATTAACTGACAAATTTATGAACACTCAACACCCTTTGAATATGGCCGCTGTCAAAAAACATTGGCAAAAAGCGTCAATTGTTGACAGCAGCACAGTTGCAGTCACCAACGCTCTGGATTTTAAAAAACAGGCTAACCAGCTCTGCTAGGGCAGGTAAAATGGTCAGTGAGCTGTTCTATCATTTGTGTCTGGAAGTAGCTAGCAAGCTAGACAACGTTAGCCAGTTAGCTTGGTGCTTGACTGTTGTTGTTAGGACAGAACGCTCGGATCACCCCTTAAAGAGATGGGTGGGGCTAAATCTTAAGAGGGTGTGAACGATGCTGAATGGGTGTAGACAAAGAAGAGCTCTCCAGTAGGTACCAAAACATTACTTTTCTCAAAAGTGAGGTTGGCAGTTTATCAACTTTCAAAGCAGAATGACTTTCCAATTGTTCATCATATGTAGTGTATGATATACCATTTTGTAGGCCTGTGTCTCTGCTTTTATCCAATGTAAAAAAAAATATAAAAAAAACACAGTTTCAAATTTTGCTACATAAGACCGATTCAAGACGGTCGGTCACATTTGGTTGTATGTGAAGGATCAAGCGTGAGAGATACGGAGTTTGAATCCTTCTTTAATCTGAGTTTTAGAAGAGTAAGGGAGCAGAGAGAGAACGGAGGAACGAGTAAGAAAAATATAAACAGGAAAAGAGAGAGAGATAAAGAAAGAAAGAGACAGGAAGAAAAAAGACCGGAAGAAAGAAAAGAGGGAGGGAAAGTGAATGCAAAAGAAAAGAGGGAGGGAAAGTGAATGCAAAAGAAAAGAGGGAGGGAAAGTGAATGCAAAAGAAAAGAGGGAGGGAAAGTGAATGCAAAAGAAAAGAGGGAGGGAAAGTGAATGCAAAAGAAAAGAGGGAGGGAAAGTTAATGCAAAAGAAAAGAGGGATGGAAAGTGAATGCAAAAGAAAAGAGGGAGGGAAAGTGAATGCAAAAGAAAAGAGGGAGGGAAAGTGAATGCAAAAGAAAAGAGGGAGGGAAAGTGAATGCAAAAGAAAAGAGGGATGGAAAGTGAATGCAACAGAAAAGAGGGAGGGAAAGTTAATGCAAAAGAAAAGAGGGAGGGAAAGTGAATGCAAAAGAAAAGAGGAATGGAAAGTGAATGCAAAAGAAAAGAGGGAGGGAAAGTGAATGCAAAAGAAAAGAGGGATGGAAAGTGAATGCAAATGAAAAGAGGGAGGGAAAGTGAATGCAAAAGAAAAGAGGGATGGAAAGTGAATGCAAAAGAAAAGAGGGAGGGAAAGTGAATGCAAAAGAAAAGGGAGGGAAAGGAATGCAAAAGAAAAGAGGGATGGAAAGTGAATGCAAAAGAAAAGAGGGAGGGAAAGTGAATGCAAAAGAAAAGAGGGAGGGAAAGTGAATGCAAAAGAAAAGAGGGAGGGAAAGTGAATGCAAAAGAAAAGAGGGAGGAAAGAAAAAAGAAAAGAGGGAGGGAAAGTGAATGCAAAAGAAAAGAGGGATGGAAAGTGAATGCAAAAGAAAAGAGGGATGGAAAGTGAATGCAAATGAAAAGAGGGAGGGAAAGTGAATGCAAAAGAAAAGAGGGATGGAAAGTGAATGCAAAAGAAAAGAGGGAGGGAAAGTGAATGCAAAAGAAAAGAGGGAGGGAAAGTGAATGCAAAAGAAAAGAGGGATGGAAAGTGAATGCAAAAGAAAAGAGGGAGGGAAAGTGAATGCAAAAGAAAAGAGGGAGGGAAAGTGAATGCAAAAGAAAAGAGGGATGGAAAGTGAATGCAAAAGAAAAGAGGGATGGAAAGTGAATGCAAAAGAAAAGAGGGAGGAAAGTGAATGCAAAAGAAAAGAGGAGGGAAAGTGAATGCAAAAGAAAAGAGGGATGGAAAGAGAATGCAAAAGAAAAAAGGAGGGAAAGTGAATGCAAAAGAAAAGAGGGAGGGAAAGTGAATGCAAAAGAAAAGAGGGAGGGAAAGTGAATGCAAAAGAAAAGAGGGATGGAAAGTGAATGCAAAAGAAAAGAGGGAGGGAAAGTGAATGCAAAAGAAAAGAGGGAGGGAAAGTGAATGCAAAAGAAAAGAGGGAGGGAAAGTGAATGCAAAAGAAAAGAGGGAGGGAAAGTGAATGCAAATGAAAAGAGGGAGGGAAAGTGAATGCAAAAGAAAAGAGGGAGGGAAAGTGAATGCAAATGAAAAGAGGGAGGGAAAGTGAATGCAAAAGAAAAGAGGGAAGGAAAGTGAATGCAAAAGAAAAGAGGGAGGGAAAGTGAATGCAAAAGAAAAGGGAGTGAGAGATGCAAAGAGAGAGAGAGAGAGAGTGAAAGTGGGAGAGAGAGAGAGAGTGAAAGTGGGAGAGAGAGAGAGAGAGAGTGATGTAGAGGGAGAGATACAGAGAGAGTGTGATGGTACCCCTGGGAGGCAGAGTAGGAAGTTGTAGTCTGGGTATTCAAGGCTGGTTCTGAAAGGATCCCGTCGGGCTGCATATGGCACAGCAGGTAACCCTGCTAATAACCTGCTGTCTGTCTGTCTGCTCTACACCTCTACCACTCACTTACTATAACAACATCCATCTCTCTTTCTTTACCTCCACCTTACTCACCAAATATCACCAGGCAAGATGCTCTAGGTCTTTCAATCAGGAAAGAAACATTTCTCTGTGTTTATCTACTCTTTACCACATTGTTTTGCATCTTGTCTTTAGAGATACGAATACCTCAATGAAAAATGGCACCTTTAAGAATTTGTAGTTATCACCATACACTGAGTGCACAAAACATTAAGAACACCTGCTATTTCCATGACATAGACTGATCAGGTGAAAGCTATTATCTCTTATTGATGTCACTTGTTAAATCCACTTCAATCAATGTAGATGAAGAGGAGGAGACAGGTAAAAGAAGGATTTGTAAGCTTTGAGACAGCTGAGATATGGATTGTGTATGTGTGCCATTCAGGGGGTGAATGAGCACGGGAAAATATTTCAGTGCCTTTGAACGATGTATGGTGGTAGGTGCCAGGCACACCGGTGTGTGTCAAGAACTGCAACACTGCTGGGATGTTCATGCTCAACAGTTTCCCATGTGTATCAAGAATGGTTCACCACCCAAAGGATCTTGATCAGCACTCATTGACGATGCATTGAGTAGAATGTTCAGTCGGGCATCAAAACTAATGTTCAAAACAAAATTGTGCCGAAATATGACTATCCTGTAGCTCAGTGATTTCTCCTTGGCTAAACTAGGCTCACAATTTAGCATTTTTATTCATATTTACAGATCACATACAAATGTGCAAATAAGGCACCAGAAAGTTCACATGTTCAATATGTTTTTTTGTTGTTCATACGTTCCTCCTGTGAAGTAGGAACTAGTGTCACATTTCTAGGATCCTGTAATCAGTCACATATTCGATTCTATTGAATTAAACAGCGACTTCAGGGTCCATTACATTGTGAAACAGTTGTTTGACTTTGGCCTTGGTCAAATGACGGACGCCATACAACAAGTGCCAGCAAGTTTCACAGCTTTCCCTCTCTCCTCAACCCGTGTGACCCCATCGTGACCCCCTGAGACCACACTGGCACTTATGGAAAGTCTTAAGGATGGTACATCACATCCCTACCCCCACTCCTTCCATCCGCCCCTCCATCCAGTCCTTCATCCACCCACTTGGCCCCGGGGTGGGTGGGGGGGGGGGTGTAAGGGTGGGTAGAAAAGCGAGTCTTTGCCCTGGGTGTTGTGTATTGATTTTGGGACTCCAGAGTTAAGGAACAGATGGGGCTCAAAGAGGACATTGACGCGTCAGAAACAATAAGGATCAAGACTGGAGCAGGGAGGAGAAGAGTGAGCACACCGGAGGTGACATGGCACCCAGCCGCCACAGTCTGAGGAGGGAGGGAGGGAGAGAGGGAAGGTTGGCTGGCACTCTTCTTCCTCTGGGAAGACATGCAGTACAGTCTCTCACACTACAGACAGGGATGCATACTGTACGCAGGATATACACCGTACTCAATGTAACAATGTCGTATTATGACATGGTAAATGTTGGAGCAAGACACACACAAGATGGTGTGGAATGAGATCATTTTAAATGGAACTGGGCACTAGATCTGGATCCAAATGGAATATGTTTTTCCACTCAAAATGCATCTATCCAACATCCACATCTTGAAAGCGCAATCAGCAGTTGATGCATCCATTTTTGGACTCAAATGTATCATATGTACCCATTGAGTCTTGAAAACTATAGCTTATAAAAGCCTAATGAGCTTAGTTCAACTGTCAGAATCCACAGTATGAGCTTGTTTTACTCCAAGGCTTGTCAACAAAGTAAATGTAAACAAACACTATATAGCCTCAAAACATCGTTAAGGCTATCATTTTGACATCATGGATGGTCAGTCATTGCATCCATAGCTGTCTATGAATTTGAGAAGGTTTACATTTTCTCCAGCCACATCCCTCAGCCTTGTACCGAAACGGGTAGGAATACTTTTGTTGTTGTTTCAACGTCTGATTGTCCCTTTATGGTGTCTTCTATACACTATATCTATACCAGCTTCTGCACACAGGAGTCTGTGAGTGGGAGGGGGGTGTGTCCCTGGTAGATTCAAAAGTCAGTTCGTCGCCACACTGCAGAGGGAATAAAATAAGGACTCCCTGCAGATGGGTGGAAAAATACTGCTGTCACTCCGGTCATTCCAGGAGTGTGAACTTGGCTGAGGATGAGTGCTTCTCCGGACTGGAGCCAGGCTTTGTGTCAGGGCCAGAGGGAGAGGGGGAGGGGGAGGGGGGAGATATAAAGAAAGAAGGGAGAGGGGATAGTCATTCCGAAAGATGCCATCCTGAGGAGATGCCATTTTGGGGGCAGCTGGTACTCTGGCAGGATTAGTCTGAGTGAGAGACGCTGACAGAGAAAGATGGAGGCTTCACAATGCCCACTCGTCCTCCTCTCTTCCTCCTCTCCTCCACTCCACAGGGTAAATAAGTCAACTCTATGGGGGACAACACTGATCCATGTCGTTCACCAAACAGCTACCCCTCCTCTGATATCACACTGACACAATGCCTGCGAGGATCATCATAACTTACATATGATCGTGTATCTCTATGGGTTTTGTTGTTTGTCAATACTCCAAGGGACAACATACTGTTGACAAGTGTTTGTAACGTTATTTACCAGGGAAACACCATTCTATGGTCTGCGGGAGTGGATACACTGTTCAATCTAACGTGGCTTGTTATGTCATCACCCAGGTTCATTTGAAAGTCGTCTGGAAGGCAATTAAAAGGGCTTATTTCTCTTCATTCTTAGAGATCACAGGAAAGCTGTGAGCAGAATTAAATGGGAAGAAACTGGCAATTAACACGAAACTGAAGAAAATGTGAGATATCCTCACAATCCTAAAAAATCTGTGGCCCCTCCTGTGTCTTATCGTCGGTTCAAATCAAACGGAATCGAAACCGGGGTGATTATACTGTGGTGAAAACAGCGACAGGGATCCGTGGGACGTTGTGATGAAACCTAACGACCAGACTAGCAAAGTGGCGAGACTTAAGAGATGCTTGATAACAACATCCCAATCCTCACTGCCTGGCTGGAGCAGACGGATGGAGAGACAGATGAAGCGGAGGGGAGGGAAAGATGAAAGGGGGATGCATCGCAGAAATGAAAGAAAAGATAAGATGAAAGGGGGATGCACCGCAGAAATGAAAGAAAAGATAAGATGAAAGGGGGGATGCACCGCAGAAATGAAAGAAAAGATAAGATGAAAGGAGGATGCACCGCAGAAATGAAAGAAAAGATAAGATGAAAGGAGGATGCACCGCAGAAATGAAAGAAAAGATAAGATGAAAGGGGATGCACCGCAGAAATGAAAGAAAAGATAAGATGAAAGGGGATGCACCGCAGAAATGAAAGAAAAGATAAGATGAAAGGGGATGCACCGCAGAAATGAAAGAAAAGATAAGATGAAAGGGGATGCACCGCAGAAATGAAAGAAAAGATAAGATGAAAGGGGATGCACCGCAGAAATGAAAGAAAGATAAGATGAAATGAAAGAAAAGATAAGATGAAAGGATGCACCGCAGAAATGAAAGAAAAGATAAGATGAAAGGGGATGCACCGAAATGAAAGAAATGAAAGAAAAGATAAGATGAAAGGGGGGGATGCACCGCAGAAATGAAAGAAAAGATAAGATGAAAGGGGGATGCACCGCAAAAAGAAAGAAAAGATAAGACACGCAGAAATGAAAGAAAAGATAAGATGAAAGGGGATGCAGAAATGAAAGAAAAGATAAGATGAAAGGGGGATGCACCGCAGAAATGAAAGAAAAGATAAGATGAAAGGGGATGCACCGCAGAAATGAAAGAAAAGATAAGATGAAAGGGGATGCACCGCAGAAATGAAAGAAAAGATAAGATGAAAGGGGATGCACCGCAGAAATGAAAGAAAAGATAAGATGAAAGGGGATGCACCGCAGAAATGAAAGAAAAGATAAGATGAAAGGGGAGATGCACCGCAAAATGAAAGAAAAGATAAGATGAAAGATGCAAGAAATGAAAGAAAAGATAAGATGAAAGGGGATGCACCGCAGAAATGAAAGAAAAGATAAGATGAAAGGGGGATGCACCGCAGAAATGAAAAAGATAAGATGAAAAGAAAAATGATAAGATGAAAGGGGGATGCATGAAAGAAAAGATAAGATGAAAGGGGATGCACCGCAGAAAAGAAAGAAAAGATAAGATGAAAGGGGATGCAAGATGAAAGGGGGGGGGATGCACCGCAGAAATGAAAGAAAAGATAAGATGAAAGGGGGATGCACCGCAGAAATGAAAGAAAAGATAAGATGAAAGGGGGATGCACCGCAGAAATGAAAGAAAAGATAAGATGAAAGGGGGATGCACCGCAGAAATGAAAGAAAAGATAAGATGAAAGGGGATGCACCGCAGAAATGAAAGAAAAGATAAGATGAAAGGGGTCGCACCGCAGAAATGAAAGAAAAGATAAGATGAAAGGGGGGATGCATCGCAGAAATGAAAGAAAAGATAAGATGAAAGAAACGAGGTGTTAGTTAGAGGGCACAAGAGGTTGGTAACACCTTAATTGGGCAGGACGGGCTCGTGGTAATGGCTGGAGCGGAATCGGTGGACTGGTATCAAATACATCAAACACATAGTTCGTGTGTGTTTGATTCCATTCCATCAGCTCCATTCCAGACATTACTATGAGCCTTCCCCCCTTTTACCAGAGTCCACTGTTCGAGAGAGAGATGTGATTCCATTTCATCATGGCTGTTGTGGATTAGTCACTTCCATCTTGATGTCACCTCCATCTTCATTACCTTCATTCATTTAACCCTCAGTAACAGCTCTTCATGGGTGAGCTGATGCATCTGCTGGCTGTGGAAGGAGAGATGGAGAGATGGAGAGATCGGGAGGAGAATAGGCGGTAATGGAGTTGACTAAACTTCTCAAGGTCACTGCAGATTTACTGTAGAATATGGGAAGAATAAGGTCCAAATTGTTTGAGAAATCGGTCTATAATAAGAAAAATATCAGAGAGAGAGAGAGAGGGAGAGAGAGAGAGAGAGAGAGAGGAGGATTCGTAGCATCTGCTGTGGAGTTGAAATCAATGATGATTTCTCATCATTGTAAGTCATTAGGACTGTTTCACAGGAACCTAAGAGAACACAAACACACACACACTAACACATACACACCGTGCAGTACAGAGAGACTCTGGGGAAGTGTGTTTGATAGATACACTCCTTCATAAGAACTGTCAGGAAACTTTTAGTTTGTAAAGAGAATTATCCTCCTGTGCTGGTGTTCAGGAGCCGCCGAGGAAAGAAATTATATTGAAAATAACAAACAAAATACATAGTTGATTTGTCTACAGGGGACGGATAAATGCATCACTGCTCTTATTGAAGATAGAGTAAGAGAAAACCCACTAACTCACTGGGTTTAAATCACAGATCACAGGGTTTCCTGGTTCCAGGCATTGTGTGTGTTTAACCCACACACTGGGAGAGTTGTGAAGAGAAGTGGTGATTGAACAGATCTCCAGTCTAAGAGATGAGAGTCCAGTCTGTCTCCCCTTGTCTGTCTCCCCCACTCTCTCACCCACCCACCGAACACCATGTGGAAAATCAATATGTGCTTTCTCTCCCCTAGCTGCCTGTCTCTCTGCTCTGCGTCAGCAGAATGGCTCTCAGGAGTGTGATTAAGCGTTAAGTGTTTCACAATGGCGGGGTGTGGGAGAGAGAAGACGGAGAGAGAAGCATCAGGGGGGTTCCCATCACGACGGGTCTGGCAATCCGAGACATCTGTCCACCGCCGAAACGAAGGGAGGGAGAGAGAGGTAGGGAGGGAGAGGGAGGGAGAGAGAGGTAGGGAGGGAGAGGGAGGGAGAGAGAGGTAGGGAGGGAGAGGGAGGGAGAGAAGAAGAGCAGAAGGGAAGCTCCATCCCTGGGTTACACATTATTGTTCGGTCTATACAATTATACTCGACTACATGTGAAATGTGAGAACTGTAACTCCCTTTGAACGTAACGTTATCTTGGAATACACATTATTTATTGTACGTTGATCTGCCTTTTATAAGTATAAAGTGTTGTTTGAGTATTGTGAGTAATGAACATTTTCATAGGTCTGTGTTCATGAAGTGGACTATTCATCAGTCAAAGGGCACTTTCACTGTAATCCGAGGACTTCCTGTAAACAGAAGGCAAACTTTCTCTTGAACTCTTATCACATTTCTCACTGGTGTGGTCTCAAGATGGTGTGGGTGATGTAACGATGATGTGGGGAGACGTATGGGGGACGCCACAGTCAGCAGCTGCCTCTGAAGTAGCTCCCTCCATCATCGGCTGTCAGCCACGGAAGCACCTGGCACCAGCATCACTCATACACACACACACGAACACACACACACACACACGAACACACACACACTAACACACACACACACACACCCACACACGAAAACACACGAACACACACACACACACACACACACAAACACAGACAGATATATACACACACACACAAAAGACACACACTGTACCAGCCGTTCTGCACCAGCATCACTCATACACACACACACACACACACACACACACACACACACACACACACACACACACACAAACACAGACAGATACACACACAAAGACACACACTCTACCAGCCGTTCTGCACCAGCATCACTCATACACATCCAGCCCCACTGCTGCTGCTGCTGACAATGATGATGATGATGATGATGATGACACACAGGATAAAAAGTATTGCTTGTTTTTTTTTATTCTGACACATTTGGTGATGTTTTATGCGCTGCATTGCTACAAGTCACACAGTCAGTTCAGTGAGACTTTGAATTTTGTGTGTTTGATGAATCAGAAATATTTGTGATGACTTTAGATGTTCTTCAGAGTTCCACTGGTAAATCATTTACAGTAAGCTTAGTGTCAAGCCACTCAAACCCCTGCCACTCTGTAAAGCACATTGAGGGTGTTATGAGCAAATCAGAGCAGTATTATTCCAGACTCTTGGATTTCACTAGCGTTCCTCTTATAAAGTAGTGGTTTTAAGCTATGTGACCACAACCAGACCAGGTTTCTGCATAGCAATAAAACCATTGTGGTTTCGCACTATGTTATTTCCTGTTGCTTTCTAATACATTAGTCTACTGCTAACATGTCTTAAAGTTAAGTGCCTTTTACAGCAATTATAGAGTTATTATACAATCAGTGCATTTAGGAGCAGAGCCTAAAAAAAAAAAAAAAGCCAACTCAAATGGAAACTGTGTAGTGAGAAATACGACACAAATGGAATGAGCAACAAATGCAGGGAGAGCCAAAAAAGATTTGTGTGTTTTTATTATTATTTTTTTTTATTTCACCTTTATTTAACCAGGTAGGCTAGTTGAGAACAAGTTCTCATTTGCAACTGCGACCTGGCCAAGATAAAGCATAGCAGTGTGAACAGACAACACAGAGTTACACATGGAGTAAACAATTAACAAGTCAATAACACAGTAGAAAAAAAAGGGGGAGTCTATATACATTGTGTGCAAAAGGCATGAGGAGGTAGGCGAATAATTACAATTTTGCAGATTAATAACACTGGAGTGATAAATGATCAGATGGTCATGTACAGGTAGAGATATTGGTGTGCAAAAGAGCAGAAAAGTAAATAAATAAAAACAGTATGGGGATGAGGTAGGTCAAAATGGGTGGGCTATTTACCAATAGACTATGTACAGCTGCAGCGATCGGTTAACTGCTCAGACAGCAGATGTTTGAAGTTGGTGAGGGAGATAAAAGTCTCCAACTTCAGCGATTTTTGCAATTCGTTCCAGTCACAGGCAGCAGAGAACTGGAACGAAAGGTGGCCAAATGAGGTGTTGGCTTTAGGGATGATCAGTGAGATACACCTGCTGGAGCGCGTGCTACGGATGGGTGTTGCCATCGTGACCAGTGAACTGAGATAAGGCGGAGCTTTACCTAGCATGGACTTGTAGATGACCTGGAGCCAGTGGGTCTGGCGACGAATATGTAGCGAGGGCCAGCCGACTAGAGCATACAAGTCGCAGTGGTGGGTGGTATAAGGTGCTTTAGTGACAAAACGGATGGCACTGTGATAAACTGCATCCAGTTTGCTGAGTAGAGTGTTGGAAGCAATTTTGTAGATGACATCGCCGAAGTCGAGGATCGGTAGGATAGTCAGTTTTACTAGGGTAAGTTTGGCGGCGTGAGTGAAGGAGGCTTTGTTGCGGAATAGAAAGCCGATTCTTGATTTGATTTTCGATTGGAGATGTTTGATATGAGTCTGGAAGGAGAGTTTACAGTCTAGCCAGACACCTAGGTACTTATAGATGTCCACATATTCAAGGTCGGAACCATCCAGGGTGGTGATGCTGGTCAGGCGTGCGGGTGCAGGCAGCGAACGGTTGAAAAGCATGCATTTGGTTTTACTAGCGTTTAAGAGCAGTTGGAGGCCACGGAAGGAGTGTTGTATGGCATTGAAGCTCGTTTGGAGGTTAGATAGCACAGTGTCCAAGGACGGGCCGGAAGTATATAGAATGGTGTCGTCTGCGTAGAGGTGGATCAGGGAATCGCCCGCAGCAAGAGCAACATCATTGATATATACAGAGAAAAGAGTCGGCCCGAGGATTGAACCCTGTGGCACCCCCATAGAGACTGCCAGAGGACCGGACAGCATGCCCTCCGATTTGACACACTGAACTCTGTCTGCAAAGTAATTGGTGAACCAGGCAAGGCAGTCATCCGAAAAACCGAGGCTACTGAGTCTGCCGACGATAAGAATATGGTGATTGACAGAGTCGAACGCCTTGGCAAGGTCGATGAAGACGGCTGCACAGTACTGTCTTTTATCGATGGTGGTTATGATATCGTTTAGTACCTTGAGCGTGGCTGAGGTGCACCCGTGACCGGCTCGGAAACCCGATTGCACAGCGGAGAAGGTACGGTGGGATTCGAGATGGTCAGTGACCTGTTTGTTGACTTGGCTTTCGAAGACCTTAGATAGGCAGGGCAGGATGGATATAGGTCTGTAACAGTTTGGGTCCAGGGTGTCTCCCCCTTTGAAGAGGGGGATGACTGCGGCAGCTTTCCAATCCTTGGGGATCTCAGACGATATGAAAGAGAGGTTGAACAGGCTGGTAATAGGGGTTGCGACAATGGCGGCGGATAGTTTCAGAAATAGAGGGTCCAGATTGTCAAGCCCAGCTGATTTGTACGGGTCCAGGTTTTGCAGCACTTTCAGAACATCTGCTATCTGGATTTGGGTAAAGGAGAACCTGGAGAGGCTTGGGCGAGTAGCTGCGGGGGGATCGGAGCTGTTGGCTGAGGTTGGAGTAGCCAGGCGGAAGGCATGGCCAGCTGTTGAGAAATGCTTGTTGAAGTTTTCGATAATCATGGATTTATCGGTGGTGACCGTGTTACCTAGCCTCAGTGCAGTGGGCAGCTGGGAGGAGGTGCTCTTGTTCTCCATGGACTTCACAGTGTCCCAGAACTTTTTGGAGTTGGAGCTACAAGATGCAAACTTCTGCCTGAAGAAGCTGGCCTTAGCTTTCCTGACTGACTGCGTGTATTGGTTCCTGACTTCCCTGAACAGTTGCATATCGCGGGGACTATTCGATGCTATTGCAGTCCGCCACAGGATATTTTTGTGCTGGTCGAGGGCAGTCAGGTCTGGAGTGAACCAAGGGCTGTATCTGTTCTTAGTTCTGCATTTTTTGAACGGAGCATGCTTATCTAAAATGGTGAGGAAGTTACTTTTAAAGAATGACCAGGCATCCTCAACTGACGGGATGAGGTCAATGTCCTTCCAGGATACCCGGGCCAGGTCGATTAGAAAGGCCTGCTCACAGAAGTGTTTTAGGGAGCGTTTGACAGTGATGAGGGGTGGTCGTTTGACAAGTTATGAACATGCAGTTTATTAGGATACAGAAGAAATAAGTTATGATGAACTTCACAGGGTGGTGAAAGTGCAAGGTGATGACCTTGATGCTCCTTTCCAATAAATATCGAGGGTCTCGTTCTGGTGACATGATCATCGATGCTTGGCTGAAGTTTGACATGTAAAAATAATCTTGCTCTTATCTATAATAACCTTGTTATGTAGTCTAGCCTATCCGCACTGTATCTGCGTGCTGTTGGCGAGAGCACATGCCAAGAGTGCCTTTCAACTCAACAGTTTTGTAACAAAACCATTGGTATAGTTGAAAATGCGATGGAAACACATTGAAACATTGATTTTATTTATTTATTTTATTCAGTACATGAAAACTTAAGTAACTTTCATGTGCACTAGGCCATTAGGGCACCGCTTTTTATCCGCATCAAGTCAGTTTGGTGGTACTCACCACTGGTGGGAAAATGTGCATGTTCTCTTTATGCAGAATTTAGAATATTTACAGTGCCTTCGGAAAGTAGTCAGACCCCTTGACTTGTTCAACATTTTGTTACGTTACAACCTTATTCTGAAATGTATTAAATTGTTTTGTTCCCCATCAATCTACACACAATACCCCATAATGACAAACTATTTTTTTTAAACATTTAATACAAATTTAATACAAATAACGGAAAAATAACATTTGCATAAGTATTCAGACCCTTTACTTAATACTTTGCTAAAGCACCTTTGGCAGCAATTACAGCATCAAGTCTTCATGGGTATGATGCTACAAGCTTGACACACCTGTATTTGGAGAGTTTCTCCCATTATTATCTGCAGATCCTCTCAAGCTCTGTCAGGTTGGATGGGGAGTGTCGCCACAGCTATTTTCAGGTCTCTCCAGAGATGTTCGATCGGGTTCAAGTCTGGGCTCTGGCTGGGCCACTCAAGGACATTCAGAGACTTGTCCCGAAGCCACTCCTACGTTGTCTTTGCTGTGTGCTTAGGGTCGTTGTCCTGTTGTAAGGTGAACCTTCACCCCAGTCTGAGTGCTCTGGAGCACTCAGTCTCCCAGTCCCTGCCCCAGTCCCTGCCTCCTAGTCTCCCAGTCCCTGCCTCTGAAAAACATCCCCACAGCATGATGCTACCACCACCATGCTTCACCGTAGGGAGGGTATCAGGTTTCCTCCAGACGTGACGCTTGGCATTCAGGCCAAAAAGATCAATCTTGGTTTCTTCAGACCAGAGAATCTTGTTTCTCATGGTCTGAGAGTCTTTAGGTGCCTTTTGGCAAACTCCAAACGGTCTCTCATGTGCCTTTTACTGAGGAGTGGCTGGCCAAACTACCATAAAGTCCTGATTGGTGGAGTGCTGCAGAGATGGTTGTCCTTCTGGAAGTTTCCCCCATCACCACAGAGGAACTCTAGAGCTCTGTCAAAGTGACCATTGGGTTCTTGGTCACCTCCCTGACCAAGGCCCTTCTCCCCCGATTGCTGAGTTTGACCGGGCTGCCAGCTGTAAGAAGAGTCTTGGTGGTTCCAAACTTCTTCCATTTAAGAATTATGGAGCCCACTGTGTTATTGTAGACATTCAATGCTGAAAAATTTTTTGGGTACCCTTCCCCAGATCTGTGCCGTGACAAGTTGTAGAAACATCTCAAAGATGATCAATGGAAACAGGATGCACCTGAGCTCAATTTCGAATCTCATAGCAAAGGGTCTGAATAAATATGTAAATAAGGTATTTCTGTTTTTCAGCCATAATAGATTTGCTAAATAAAAAAAAATTAAAAATCAATTTGTCATGATGGGGTATTGTGTGTAGATTTCTGAGGATTTTTTTTTCTTAATTTAATCCATTTTAGAATTAGGCTGTAACATAACACATATGTGACTCACAACCTGTATTCGGTCTTATGTAGCAACATTTGAAATTATATTTTTTACACTGGATAAAAGTAGAGACTCAGAGCTACAGAACTGTATATCATAAACTGCATTTGAGGAAACAATGGGAAAGTAATTCTGCTTTGAAAGTTGATCAACTTGTAACCTCACTTTTGAGGAAACCGTCTTTCAATGTTTTGGTACTACTATTGGAGAGACATTCTTTGTCTACACCCATTCATCATTGTTTACACCTTCTTAAGCCTTAGCCCCACCCATCTCTTTAAGGGTTGATGAGAGAGAGAGAGAGAGAGAGAGAGAGAGAACAGCTCACTGAACATTACCCACCCTAGCAGAGCTGGTTAGGCTGTTACAGTATGTTATCCAGAGCGTTGGTGTCTGCAACTGTGCTGTCAGTCCATTCGTAAATTCCGAGAGTTTCGCGCTCTTGCCAATAAGTAGGCTTGTTCCTAAAGCTCTGACCTCACAATGACAGTCAAGCACCCAAGCTAACTGGCTAACATTGGCTAGCTACTTCCAGACACATAATGATAGAACACCCCACTCTGACCATTTTACTCCCCCTTGCAGAGCTGGTTAGGCTGTTTCCATGTTATCCAGAGCGTTGGTGACTGTAACAGTGCTGCTGGCAACAACTGAATTACGCTTTGTTGCCGAAGTTAGCTAGCTAAACAATGGACCATAATCACAACTCATGACATTACTAGCCTGCATCAATCTGCAGGTAGCTAACCAACCAGGTTGTATGACTATAACTAGTCAAGCAAATATGTCTGCGATACGAAGAATAAGATCACACATTAGCTAGTTAGCTAGCGACCCAGCCAGCTAACATTAGCTAGCTAGCAGTACACATGAAATGAAACCACCTTCTGTCAAAATTAGAAACGTGTAATATCTGAAAATGTAGCTAGCTAGACTGTCTTATCCAGTATACATCATGGTTGGACGCATGTCCTGTCTGATGCCATGCATGGTTGCTCTTAGTTTGACGACGTAATCCAGACTGGTGTCTCCTATCATACTCGAATTCCACTGATTTCAAAACTTGGTCTTCCAGAAAGTGGAGAGCATACACATAACGTTAGCTAGTGAGCCAGCCAGCTAATGTTAGCTTGCTAACAGTACACTTTAACTTGACATTAGGCTTATGCAGTTTTACTACACAATACATTTTTTTAAAGCCGTGTTTGACGCGATTACCTCGACATACTGACCTGCTGTAGGCAGACACGTGCTATATGGCAGACCAATCCAAACTCATCTCTCCCCATGTCCAGCCCACCCATTATCAATGTATTTATAAATCCCTTCTAACATCAGCCGATGTCACAAAGTGCTGTACATAAATGTAGAAGCACAGTGGCTAGGAAAATCTTCCTAGAACCTTGGAAGAAACCTAGAGAGGAACCAGGCTCTGAGGCATGGCCAGTCCTCTTCTGGCTCTGCCGGGTGGAGATTATAACAGAACATGGCCAAGATGTTCAAGCGTTCATAGATGACCAGCAGGGTCAGATAATAATATTTGCAGTGGTTGTAGAGGGTGCAACTGGTCAGCACCTCAGGAGTAAATGTCAGCTGGCTTTTCATAGCCGATCATTCAAAGTTAGAGACAGCAGGTGCGGTAGAGAGAGAGTCCAAAACAGCAGGTCTGGGACAAGGTAGCACGTCCAGTGAACAGGTCAGGGTTCCATAGCCGAAGGCAGAACAGTTGAAACTGGAGCAGCAGCATGGCCAGGTCGACTGGGGACAGAAATCATGGCTAGTGGGAAGGCTGCCCCCTTTTTCTGTGGCTAATCCAACTAGGCTCGTAATTTAACAATTTTATTCGTATTAACAGATGGCATACACGTTTGATATTAAGCCACATGAAAGATCACGTGATCAAGAAGGCATTTCTGACAAAAAACGCATTTTGATTTTTTTTTTCTTTTTTCGTTCAAACAGCTCCCCTATGAAGTTGTGACTTGCGACATACGCCTAGTTTCCTGAATCCGGTCACAAATGTGGAAAAAGTCAAGGTGTCTAAATACTTTCCAAAGGCACTGTACATGAAAATCTACCGCCAATTTGTTGGAAACAAAGCTACTGTTATTAATATGCTCCTTGCTGTTGAAGTACCTTCCTCTATCATCCCCAAACATGTCATATCTTTGACATTTCCTGCCACTTCCCCCCACTCCCTCTCTCCTACCTGCTTCCGTCTCCACCCTCTCTCCTCCCCTCTCTTCTCCCTCCCTCCCTCCCTCTCCTCCCTTCCTCACTCCCTCTTCTCCCTTCTCTTACCTCCTTTCCTGTCTCCTTCTCCCTCCCTCCCTCTCCTCCCTTCCTCACTCCCTCTTCTCCCTTCTCTTACCTCCTTTCCTGTCTCCTTCTCCCTCCCTTCCTCTCCCTTCCCCTCTCCTCCCTCTCTCCTCCCCCCTCTATCCCTCCCCATCTCATCCCACTGCACACTAAGACAACATAAAGCCAGTCAACAACACAGTCTCAGGGATGACAGGTGACGCTTTGAATGAATGTCCTCCTGTATGACGTTACACTCCGGGCTGTCACATCGCAGAACAGTAAAATAAATCTCACACACACTTTAAGAGGATTTTGAGGTGGGATGGGTGAATGAAGGAAGGGTGGAGGGATGGGGGGGGGCTGTATATTGTAGTCTGTGAGTAGCCCTCAGGCGGTGTGGCTCTAATTGACTGCAGTGAGTGACACGGCCTCTCAGAGAGAAAGCTCTGTGAGCCCCTGTGTAACTGGGACTTCTATACAACACAGCCCTCTAGCCTAGTGAGCTTCTCCTGTTCCCATGGTGTCTATGTCTGGGTTGTTTTCCCAACAACTACTATTCTCATTCCTCCATCTTTACCCCTCCATCCTCATCCCTCCTTCCTCATCCCTCCATCCTCATCCCTTCATCCTCATCCTCATCCCCTCCATCCTCATCCCTCTACCCTGATCCCTCCATCCTCATCCCTCCTTCCTCATTCCCTCCATCCTCATCCCTCAACCCCATCACTCTGTCCTCATCCCTCCATCCTCATCCCCTCCACCCTCATCCCTCCATCCTCATCCCCCATCCTCATCCCCCATCCTCATCCCCTTCATCCTCATCCCTCCACCCTATCCCTCTGTTCTCATCCCTCCATCCTCATCCCCTCCACCCTCATCCCTCCATACTCATCCCTCCATACTCATCCCACCATCCTCATCCCCCCATCCTCATCCCTCCAACCTCATCCATCCATCCTCATTCTCTATCCTCATCCCTCCATCCTCATCCCTCCACCCTATCCCTCTGTTCTCATCCCTCCATCCTCATCCCCTCCACCCTCATCCCTCCATACTCATCCCTCCATACTCATCCCTCCATCCTCATCCCTCCAACCTCATCCGTGCATCCTCATTCTCTATCCTCATCCCTCCATCCTCACCCCTTTAGCCCTCCTTACAGACCGACAGTAACCCTGGTAAAAAAAAGAGTCCCACTAAGTTCAGCTACTCTTATCAACTCCCTGGAAAATTGGGGAAAATGGGGCTCCATGCAAAGCCTCTGTAAATACACACACACACACACACACACACACACACACACACACACACACACACACACACACACACACACACACACACACACACACACACACACACACACACACACACACACACATACAGGAGTTAATGGGAGGATGGATGGATGGGTAGAGGAGATTAGTGGAGAGGGAGGAGAGGAGGCAAGAGAGGAGGTGGTCAGTGCAGGGTCCCCAGAGGTGTTCTTGTCCTGGTGCAGATGGCACATGCAGGTTAGTGTGACTGTGACAGCAGGGCTAGTGTGGGAGGGAAGTTTCTGCTGCACACACTCGGAATACACACACACACATGCACAAATGCACGCACACACCCTTCAATATGATTCTGAGGTGCCTCCTCCACCTCATGTCGTGTCTGATTTCAGGAGTGTCTCTCTCCATGTCTTCATCACACACTGATTAACAGAATTTCAGATGAACTAAATTAAGCTTCTCTCACTCCTTTGCTCTCTCTTTGGGCGAATGGAAGAGAACCAGCTAAGATCTCGCTATTCTAAATGGAATTTATTCATGATGCAACATGTGTTCCTCCTCTGCCTCCTCCACGTTCTCCTCCTCTTCCTCCTCCACCTCCTCCTCCTCTGCAGGTCTCAAAGTGCTGCTCAGACATTCCTTGGCCATCTCGCGTTAATTATTCCTGATAAATAAGTGTGGAGAGGAGCACACTCACCTCTCCTCTCCTCCTCTCTCCCCTCTCCTCTCTCCCCTCTCTCTCCTCTCTCCTCTCCTCCTCTCTTCCCTCTCCTCTCTCCCCCCCTCTCCTCTCTCCTCTCCTCTTCTCTCCTCTCCCCTCTCCTCTCTTCTTCTCTCTCCTCTCTCCATCTCTCTCCTCTCTCCTCTCCTCTTCTCTCCTCTCCCCTCTCCTCTTTCTCCACTCTTCTTCTCTCTCCTCTCTCCCCTCTCTCTCCTATCTCCTTTCCTCTTCTCTCCTCTCTCCTTCTCTCTCATCTCTCTCCTCTCTCCCCTCTCTCCTCTCCTCTCTCCCCCTCTCCTCTCTCCTCTCCTCTTCTCTCCTCTCCCCTCTCCTCTCTTCTTCTCTCTCCTCTCTCTCCTCTCTCCCCTCTCTCTCTTCTCTCCTCCCTCTCCCTCCTCTCCTCCACTCACATCTCTTTTCCGCTTCACTCCCCTCTCCTCTCTCTTCTCTCCTCCCTTTCCCTCCTCTCCTCACTCACATCTCTTCTCATCTTCTCTCCCCTCTCCTCTCTCTTCTCTCCTTCCTCTCTCTCCTCTCCTTCACTCACATCTCCTCTCCTCTTCTCTCCCCTCTCCTCTCTCTTCTCTCCTTCCTCTTCCTCCTCTCCTCCACTCACATCTCTTCTCCTCTTCTCTCCCCTCTCCGCTCACTTCTCTCCTTCCTCTCTCTCCTCTCCTCCACTCACATCTCCTCTCCTCTTCTCTCCCCTCTCCTCTCTTCTCTCCTTCCTCTCCCCCTACACTCACATCTCCTCTCCTCTTCTCTCCCCTCTCCTCTCTCTTCTCTCCTTCCTCTCCCTCCTCCACTCACATCTCCTCTTCTCTTCTCTCCCCTCTCCTCTCTCTCCTCTCCTCTTCTCTCCTTCCTCTCCCTTCTCTCCCCTGCACTGATTTCAAGCCTCATCCATAATGTATGACTAAATGCTTAAGTAGGAATTATTAGGATGTTTTATTCATTGGGGGTACGACTCTGCTCTGCTAAGTAATGCGGTTGGGTTGGGGTGCGTTCATGGCGCCTAAGCGATTGGACATACTGGAACATGATTGGGATTAAATAGTAATAACTAACAGAAGGTGGAGATGCAACATTAATGCAGACAGGACCACAGACTGAATACTTACTGTTGCTGTTGGTTACATCTTCCTCCAGCCTCTTTTCAGGCAGAGATGGAGATGGAGTTCAGTTCAGTGGTGAGGTGAGGTCACACCACTAATATAACTTTAGAGAACCTTTATGTCCCACATGGGACACCATGGTAATGTTTTTGAGATTATTTTATTAGAGGATTACTTTTTCATCCATTTGCATCTATGACTTCTTAATCGACGCTCAACAACACGGAAGGAGACATACACACACACACACACACTGGTCCTGAGGGGAATACTATTCAGGTGCTGATAGTTGATAAACTAAGCTCCTGTAAGAAAACACTTGGGCTGGTTCAGAGAAGTCATTTTCCACTTCAGAAAACTGTAGACTCCCTCAATTAATGTCCTTAGGTCCAGGAGCTTAGGTTACGAACACACACTTTCATCTTGCTCTCAGGCCACAGCTATGTTTTGTGATTATCTAATACATTTTGTGTGTGTGTGTGTGTATGTGTGTGTGTGTGTGTGTGTGTGTGTGTGTGTGTGTGTGTGTGTGTGTGTGTGTGTGTGTGTGTGTGTGTGTGCGTGCGTGCGTGCGTGCGTGCGTGCATGTATGCGTGCGTGAGTGTGCGTGTGTAATGTGTCTCCGGGCGTAAAAGAAACGTCTGAAACTAGATCCCCTACATTCTGGTCTGAAACTAGATCCCCTACATTCTGGTCTGAAACTAGATCCCCTATATTCTGGTCTGAAACTAGATCCCCTACATTCTGGTCTGAAACTAGACCCCTACATTCTGGTCTGAAACTAGATCCCCTACATTTTGGTCTGAAACTAGATCCCCTACATTTTGGTCTGAAACTAGATCCCCTACATTTTGGTCTGAAACTAGATCCCCTACATTTTGGTCTGAAACTAGATCCCCTACATTCTGGTCTGAAACTAGATCCCCTATATTCTGGTCTGAAACTAGATCCCCTATATTCTGGTCTGAAACTAGATCCCCTACATTCTGGTCTGAAACTAGATCCCCTATATTCTGGTCTGGAACTAGATCCCCTATATTCTGGTCTGAAACTAGATCCCCTACATTCTGGTCTGAAACTAGATCCCCTATATTCTGGTCTGAAACTAGATCCCCTATATTCTGGTCTGAAACTAGATCCCCTATATTCTGGTCTGAAAATAGATCCCCTACATTCTGGTCTGAAACTAGATCCCCTACATTCTGGTCTGAAACTAGATCCCCTATATTCTGGTCTGAAACTAGATGGAGTGTCGCCTTGTAACGTCACAAGGCGGAAGTCATATCACAGGCTCTCTTTCCATTTATCTAAACGGAACATCCAGTTGTTGGTGTCTCGGCAGAGGCTAATATAAAAAATAAACTGCTTGATTTCTTTCCCTGACACGTGATGAAACAAACAAGAGTCAAACACATGACCACATGACCACTTCAAAGGGATTTCTTAGTTATTCTATCTGCTTACAACCTGCTACAGTCAGGCCTGAGTACGGTGTTGACATTTCCATAATCAGTCCATCTCTAATGTCCCAATGGGCATATTACGTAGCACATAATCATGATCACGTTGTCTTTCTCATATGATAATGTGATCGTCTCAGTAGTATACTGATCTGTCCTCAGATGAGTGTGTGTGTGTGTGTGTGTTTTATGATCACTTTAGCCGCACCACATTGACTCTAGTTTGTCGGTCAGTGAACGTCCGCCCTCCAGGGTCACCTCGTTAGCCCGTTCTCATTTCACACACCCTCCACACAATCTGTTACGCCTGGGAGAGGGTTGAGGCACACACCTGAACAAACACACACATACACACACACCTGGACGTTGATTTGTCTTAGTGACCCAACAGATGGTCAGATCAGTGCTGCATATGTTCGCCCCCCAGACTTCCCCATACACACAATTAGAACGCACAGCTCACCATCACAGCTCATTTAATAGGAGGCCACACTGGCCATCAAGGGCATCGTTTCCTATTTTCTGCAGATGAAGGAGGCCCCTGTTTTTGTATTTTAACTGCCACAGCTAGCAAAAGGATTATTTCTGCCAGCTATTGCATATTAAAGCCGTATTATAGATAACTGTCAAATTATAAATGTGTCAGAATTGGTTGAGGAAGCCAGTCATCTTATTATACCCTCGTCTCTATGTGACAGCAAGCACCACGGAAGGGTTGCGTCTTTTACTTTAGACGTGGTAGCTATACTATTTAGGAAGGACCAGCTCAATTTGGATGAGAGTAGGAAACCCACCAGAGCCCAGTTCCGTTCTGATTTCTCTAAAACAACTGATCAAAAGTTTACTGCTCTAATAACATCTCCTCTCTGAGTCACATCTCAAACCAGCGGCAACACTCACACACTGTCACCACACGCTATGTGTTAGCTGATAGGGGGGTAATGAATTCACTTCACACACATTTGGACAACACATTCCTAAACGGTCAGGGCAAGGGGATGAATAAATTCACAAGGAATTGTAAATGTGACTTTGGGGGGGGTTTAAAGGGAGTTGCTTTTTAATGAAAGAGAGTGAAAGAAAAGTCACATGAACTCATTTTATTAGTCTCATACTTCGTAAACAACCGGTGTCTAACAGGGAAATGTTTTCTGATGCAGAGAGAAAGAAAATTGAGAAATTAGAGAAAAGTAACAACACTCAAGAATTTAAGTAATAATAAATACACAATGAGTAACGATAGCTTGAGTCGATGTGCAGGTGTACGAGGTAATTGAGGTAGATACATACATATTACAAAATATGTAATACAACTATTTAGCTACATATTTAGCAGTCTTATGCAGTAGCTTGAGGGTAGAGCTGTTCAGGGTTGCCGACTTGGTGCATCGGTACCGCTTGCCGTGAGGTAGCAAAGAGAACAGTCTATGACTGTTGGGTGGCTGAAAATTTTTAGGGCCTTCCTCTGACACCACCTGGTATAGAGGTCCTGGATGGCAGGGAGCTTGGCCCATACCAAGTAGTGATGCAGACAGTCAAGATGCTCTCAATGGTGCAGCTGTACAACTTTTTGAGCATCTGATGGCCCATGACAAATCTTTTCAGCCTCCTGAGGTGGAAGAGGCATTGTTGTGCCCAGTGGGCCTAGTGATGTGGACACTGAGGAACTTGAAGCTCTCAACCCTTCAATGTGAATGGAGATTGAGTCCCTGCATCCTAGAGTCAGTAGATGGATGTCACCACAAAGGGTTTGGATCCTCATGACAGACTCACCTTCCTTCATCTCTACTGGATATGAGGGGGAGAGAGAGAGAGAGAGAGAGAGAGAGAGAGGGGGCGGGGTGAGTGAGTGAGAGGTAAAGAAACCAGTCAATGGAAAAGGTGGAGTGGTGACTTAACAAAAATGGGTGCTAGAGAGATGGTGAGGAAGAGAGAGGGGGAGGGGTCGAGTGAGCAACAGAGAAAGAGAGAGAGAGATTCTGTGAGTCGAGAGAGACCGATGTGTGACAGACAGGCAAGATGAAAAGGAGAGATTAAAGCGATGTTCATTTCTCCAGTCTGTTTGATTCCAGCTCCATTGGATTGAAAGATGAGAGATGAAGGGATCAATATCTGCTCTGACAGGTGGAGCTAATGCTTCTACCAGGCAGAGACCCGACACACACATATACACACACACACTGAGATAGATGAACAGGTACTGTCTGGATGTCTGACCTACAAAGGAGTGTGTCTCCACCATCTTCCCACTGTCCTCAGTGATGGATCATTCTCCGTACAAATCTCTCTCTCTCAGACAACATATGCAGTAGTATACAGAAGGTCTCTAGGCTGCGGAGAAGTTCAAGTCAGCATACTGATGCTCTTATGGTGGGAGGAAGTTATGAGGAAGTTCAGTTGGTTAGATACTCCCTCCCTCCAATCAGACATGGGCTGGGGCTAGGGTTAAGGTTTGGATTAGAGTTACATTCAAGGTTAGGGTTAGGGTACTTTGTTACACAGCAACGTACTAAGAAACAAGGAACTAACATTCACCAACGTAATTTCATACACACATACTTGCTCATACTCACATTCTGTGTGTGTCGCACAAACCCACACACACACACACACACACACACACGCACACGCACACACACCCCCTGAATGTGCCCAGGAGGAATGGAAAAAGGATGGTGGTTGTACGGTGATGATGCAGGAACACCAGATGGTTCAGCCTGAGCAGCAGCATCTCTGTTGATGTGGTCCCGGGATCCACTGGGGATCCACTAAGAGCTCCACCAGAGAGATCCTGCCCAGGGCAGGGAAGCAGATTCTACTGTATCACCTGGGCTCATCCATCTGTGGGGTCAGACTAGGCGTCCCATTATGTACACAACTCAGACATTAACACAAAGCTGTCACTGACATCCACACGTCTTCAGTGTACTGTGTCCTTGTTGTAGGACCCCTGTTGGGTGCCTCTCAGCCCTACAACAGATGGACTGTAGTTCAGCAGTAGACGTCTGTCTACTTCAACTTCTTCCCGTGTGCTCTGATCTAGCACAATGCTTCTCGTGAAATGTGTGTACGTCTGTGTGCGTGCTTATGTGCATGCATGTGTATGCGTGCTCATATACCCCATTCCAGATTCTGCTTTTCTTCCCAAAAAGCCCCCATCCTGAGAAAAGTGTGTGTGTGTGTGTGTGTGTGTGTGTGTGTGTGTGTGTGTGTGTGTGTGTGTGTGTGTGTGTGTGTGTGTGTGTGTGTGTGTGTCTGTTGTTTCTAGTTAGTGATTTAGACTTCCCAATGTAAATACCAGGCATTTATTTTGGGCTTGTGTGTTAATTCTACAATGGACTTTTAACAGCATCCTTTGAGCTTTTGAAGAAGGGTAGATTAAAGCAGTGATCTCCTACTCTTTGTCTCCAGGGCCGGCAGGGCCCTTGGGTTTGTTGTGTCCTCTGGTTGTACCTGACTCCACCACGCCTCCCCTGTCCTACTTCTCAAATCTCTCATAAAATGATGCTGATTCAGACAGCTCTTCTTTTTTTCTCTTCACCCTTCATTCCGTCTCTTTTTTGATTTTTTTTTCTCCTCTCAATCTCTCACTTTCTTCTTTCTTGCCTCCCCTCCACCTCCATTTTTTTCCCCCTCCCTAAACTTTTTTTCTCCCTTTCATGTCGAGTAAAATGGCGCACTATACTGGGGTTGACGGATCCAAGGCCATGCTGCTGGTTTTGAGCTTTGACTTTTTTGAAGTCTCGGGGAGATAAACACATTTCTCTCTTCTCTCTCTCTCTCTCTTCTCTCTCTCTCTCTCTCTCTCTCTCTTCGACGGGAACATTGCCGCCCCTGCTATTCCATTCATACTGTGTGACAGGGTGTAGAATTATTCAGAGATTAAAAATGTCACCTTTGTCCCCGTCTGTGCCAGGAATAAGAAAAAACATTTCATCACAAAGTCAGTAAAAGTAACAGCGTGACAATCAAAAACGTTGGCCTGCCACGGCTAGAGGAACGTGTCAATCAGAGTCTCTTTAATGTGCGTAAACTCTCAGGCTGACTCAGAGAAAGGTCAACCTGTTAGGTAAGGAAGAGCAACAAACCAATGGCTTTCTCTAAAACAGGAGAGGGATGGCTGTATAGCCACTGTGGGGGTGGCACGCACAACGTTTACTGGAGATTAGTTGAAGTACACAAAAAGTCACAAGCCAGAGATACATGCACACACAGAAGGGACTGGGTGTCTTCGTGTTTGACTGGGTCTCTGTCTTGGTTGAAGGGGGAGATGGAGATGGAGGGAGTGTGGGTAGAGAGCAAGAACAACCCCGTGAGAGAAAGGAAAGGTTGAGAGAGAGAGAGAGAGAGAGAGAGAAACATTGGGAGAGAGAGAGAAACATCCATCATGGAGGGATAATGGAGACCTTCGCCACGAGGCTCTTTGGGGCCACTGAAAGGTTTCAGTTGTCTCTGGAGTCCATAATGACAAGCTCAGATGCACACACACACACTTAAGAAATCTGACACACACACACACTATAAACATGGACACAGGAGAACAGTGACAGAGTGAACCGCCAACAGCCTGATAATGAGTAATGGACACACTGAAATGACTGAAATTACCCCCAATTAATATTTCATAGGAAGAAGGTCCTATGTACAGCAAATAATATTATACTATATATAATTCATACATGTGATTATAAAACACTGCGCCTCATCTGACCGTGCTTGTGGATGTTGTCAGCAGGATCACTTCACATTCAATTTGTGCAGGGTTGAAACGGGTTGAAACAGGTTTATCTCCTCAGTTCTCCGTGGATGTTCTGTGTCGCGTTGGAAGGATGTGAGATTCTGTGTCATCAAAGGCCTTAGTGTTTATGTCTGCAGTGAGATCAGAGTACAGCTGAGAGCCAGCCTCTACCACGCTATTCACTCTCCATCTGTCTGTCCTTCTTCTTTAATCTCAGTCTAAATTGTTTCCCGTCCAGAGCTCCTTCTGCTGTATGAACGCGAGCGAAGAAGTCTTTGAAGCAAGGCAGATGCCGTGGTTTTATCCAGGGGCTATGCCTACCCTTAATCTGCAAGCAAGTAGTACAGAAGATGCTATGAAGTTCCGATTGAGAGAAGCTTTGAAGCCTCGCCTCAGGATGCTCAGGGTCATTGTCTGTACAGCAGTAGCGCATCTCTCTGGCTAGTCACTGTGTCCAGTATGTTTACAGGGCGTCTGTGAGCAAATTAAGCTGTGTGTGATAACAGTACACTGCTGCCTGCTGTACACTAAGTGGCACCTCTGATATCTTAGAATAATTCCAAATCAATGATTGAGACAACACATCATCTCTCCATCGGGCTCTGAGGCTATTTGGTGCTATAGTGTCAGTGCCCTCTTAGTGACTGAGGGGGATGTGTGGGTGAGGTCAACGAATAGGAGGTGACATTTGCTGAATTAATTTATCTTTTTATTGACGGTGGTTAGAACAAAATATCTCTCTTCCTCTCTCTTTTCACCACTGCCC
>NC_056449.1:11258585-11373585 GCF_018296145.1 Oncorhynchus tshawytscha | reverse complement strand
GACACATACCGGTGCGCCTGGCACTTACTGCCATTCAAAGGCACTTAAATATTTTGTCTTGCCCATTCACCCTCTGAATGGCACCATACACAATCCATGTCTCAATTGTCTCCAGGCTTAAAAATCCTTCTTTAACATGTCTCCTCCCCTTCATCTACACTGATTGAAGTGGATTTAACAAGTGACATCAATAAGGGATAATAGCTTTTTCACCTTGATTCACCTGGTCAGTCTATGTCATGGAAAGAGCAGGTGTTCTAATGTTTTTCACACTCAGTGTATATTACAGTACAGACATAATGGGTGATTAGTGGTGTTTGTTCAAACCTTCCCACAAGTCTTCAGGGCAAGTTGATGAGCCTGAGAAAGGAAAGGAAAGTTGATGCTTAAATGTCTCCACCTCCCCAGAGCAACAAAACAACTCAACCCAATGTCACCCCTCTTTAGAAATGCTTTTTATAAATCATAATTTCAACTGAGAGATAATACATCAAAAACAGAAAGTCATATTTTAGATGTTTCAACTTGTATACTGTCTTCTTTCTTGCATTGATACAGTATACTGTACACTGGCCTGGCGTTCCCATCTTCCCTCCTTCTCTGTAAGGGGCTTTGTAGCAGCGTAACCGGAGGCGTGGGAGGTATTTGGACCACTCAGAGGCAGCTTTGGACTGATCCCGACTGGAAGAGCAGGATTCTGAGGATCATCCTGGATGTGGAGGGCAACGATCTGAGATGAGCCCTTACAAACTCCCAGGTTCAGCTCAGAAATACACACACGCACACAGCAACCTACACATCACACCTGAGCTCAAACCTTATCACACACATACCTACATCTGCCAGCTCACAGAAGGTCAGTGATTGTCAACACAGCTGTCCATGACATTCCCCCATTCAAGGTAGTGACTGTAGTTAGGGGTAAAACATATTTCTGTGTGAAAGCCTTTATCTCTGTCTTCTCCACAAGAGAAAGCTGTTATTCTGGGTGATAAAGGTATGCATCAGACTCCTGTGGCAAGACCTGCAATAAGATAAGGCCCTACTCTCCAGAAAAATACATATTTCTGTCTCAGTATTTGCATGTGTGTTTGTGAGAGAGAGAGAGAGAGAGAGAGAGAGAGAGAGAGAGAGAGAGGGGAAGAGAAAGAGGAGGGGGGTATAGAAATAGAGAAAGAAAGAAATAGAAAGATTGTGAAGGTCCATAAACATGTTTACGGTTCTGTCTCTCCACTCCAACCTTCACAGCGCTACAGAGATGGACAGGACTGGTGACTCCTGTTCACTTTAATAAGACTCAAACTCAGTCCAACAATGGCCATTAAGATGTCAGAGATGCATAACAGGCCGCTCTCACAAGGAAACAACACAAAGACGTCCAGGAGGGCAGGGAAGCTGCAGTAATGCTACAGGACAGAACACGCAGCTTGACCACCAGAGAGGGAGATGGGGTTGTGGGGTGGAGACGGGTTTTCATGTCTACATCAGTGTGTGTATGTGTGTGTTTCAATGGATGTGTGTTCTCTCTTATAATGACCTCATTTGCTCCAGAGGACCCTGCTATAATAACCTATATCCAGAATAGGACATGTAATCCATGCAAACAAATCACCTACGGGAGTACGGGCGGTCTGAACCCGGTCGGACTGCCTGGACCGTGTCCTATTTCATTTGGACCGCGGGGAGCTGAGCCAATAGATCACATCGCCAACAGAGAGGAGCCAGGGGAGTCAACATGTGGAGCCAATAACCCCAATAACCCCAATAACCCCAATCTTTATTATCATTACCATCAGGGGACCACAAACAGGGGAGGGGGCACATACACACACACACACACACACACAAACACACACACACATACACACACACACACTACATAGCAGCAGAGTGAATATCCACCACATACCACACTTCATCATTTAGAGGCCATTCTCATTCCCCGGTGTTATAGCAGCATTTCCCCTTTATTATTGTGTTAAACAGGATTGATGTTGGCATCATAAATCAAGGGTGAAAATGAGCTTTCTGAGTTGCATGGCAGGGAGAGGACTCTAAGGACTTTAAATACATTTACCCCCGAGATCAATTTCACCTTGCATTGCCTCTTTTTTGGTCTACAGGAAAACTGTGGGTTTCAGTTGGTGTGTGTGTGTGTGTGTGTGTGTGTGTGTGTGTGTGTGTGTGTGTGTGTGTGTGTGTGTGTGTGTGTGTGTGTGTGTGTGTGTGTGTGTGTGTGTGTGTGTGTGTGTGTGTGTGTGTGTGTGTGTGTGTGTGTGTGACATGCATTCATGCATACGTGCAGAACTTTTTTTTTCTTGTCGGTCATCTTCTCACACGGGAGTTTTTCACAGACACAATTGACTGCTAATGTCTACAGTATCCACTGGGATTGTATTGGCCCCCACTTATTGTTGGCACATGCTTTCATCAATGCAAATAGTCTGTATAGCCGGTGTAGCACGATTCGATCTTAGTCCTGTATTGACACTTTGCCTGTTTGATGGTTCGTCAGAGGGCATAGCGGGATTTCTTATAAGCTTCCTGGTTAGAGTCCCGCTCCTTGAAAGTGGCTTCTGGTTGGGGTACGTACGTACGGTCACTGTGGGGACGACGTCATCGATGCACTTATTGATGAAGCCATTGACTGATGTGGTGTACTCCTCAATGCAATAGGAAGAATCCCGCAACATATCCCAGTCTGTGCTAGCAAAATAATCATGTATCTTAGCATCTGCTTCATCTGACCACTTTTTTATTGATCTAGTCACTGGTGCTTCCTGCTTATATTTGCAGGAATCAGAAGGATAGAGTTATGGTCAGATTTGCCAAATGGAGGGCGAGGGAGAGCTTTGTACGAATCTCTGTGAGTGGCGTAAAGGTGCTCTAGACTTTTTTTCCCTCTGGTTTAAATTTGGTAAAACAGATTTAAGTTACCCTGCATTAAAGTCCCCGGACACTAGGAGAGCCACCTCTTGATGAGCGTTTTCCTGTTTGCTTATGGCCTTACACAGCTCATTGAGGGTGGTCTTAGTGCCAGCATTGGACTGTAGTGGTATGTAGACAGCTACGAAAAATACAGATGAAAACTCTCTAGTAGATAATGTGGTCTACAGCTTATCATGAGATACTCAAAACCTTAAGACTTACTTAGATATTGTGCACCAGCTATTGTTTGCATATACAGTGGGGCAAAAAAAGTATTTAGTCAGCCACCAATTGTGCAATTCACCCACTTAAAAAGATGACAGAGGCCTGTAATTTTCATCATAGGTACACTTCAACTACTATGACAGACAAAATGAGAAGGAAAAAAATCCAGAAAATCACATTGTAGAATTTCTAATGAATTTATTTCCAAATTATAAACATCTCAAAAAAAAACAACATAATAACACAATCGCTTAGGAGCACGTAAAACGTCAGCCATCTTCTCCGGCACAGTGTTCTATGGTTGTGTATGGACTGGAATAAACCAGGTCTAAAATGGCCTTTATAAAAACAGCAAGTCCCTTTTAGAGAGTGTAAAGCCTGGGAGCGAACATGTGCACACACACACACACACACACACACACACACACACACACACACACACACACACACACACACACACACACACACACACACACACACACACACACACACACACACACACACACACACACACACACACACACACACACACAGTAGGGAACACACTCTGGCCTGTAATAACAGGTAGCCTGAGCCTAAACCACCCTGACAGGTCAAAACAGGCCAAGCCCGTAGGTCAGTATGCGTGGATGTGTGTGCGTTCCTGCTTTCATGTGTTTGTTTGTCTGCATGCATTCTTATATCTGTCATGATTTCTTAGAGGTGGTTCAGATCCGTGTTTAGGTTCTTGTTTAGCAGTACAAGTCTGCCAGTCTTGTTTAGGTTATTTAGTCTGTAACAGTACCAGTCTGCCAGTCTTGTTTCGGTTATTTAGTCTGTAGCAGTACCAGTCTGCCAGTCTTGTTTCGGTTATTTAGTCTGTAACAGTACCAGTCTGCCAGTCTTGTTTCGGTTATTTAGTCTGTAACAGTACCAGTCTGCCAGTCTTGTTTCGGTTATTTAGTCTGTAACAGTACCAGTCTGCCAGTCTTGTTTCGGTTATTTAGTCTGTAACAGTACCAGTCTGCCAGTCTTGTTTCGGTTATTTAGTCTGTAGCAGTACCAGTCTGCCAGTCTTGTTTCGGTTATTTAGTCTGTAACAGTACCAGTCTGCCAGTCTTGTTTCGGTAATTTAGTCTGTAACAGGACCAGTCTGCCAGTCTTGTTTCGGTTATTTAGTCTGTAGCAGTACCAGTCTGCCAGTCTTGTTTCGGTTATTTAGTCTGTAGCAGTACCAGTCTGCCAGTCTTGTTTCGGTTATTTAGTCTGTAACAGTACCAGTCTGCCAGTCTTGTTTCGGTAATTTAGTCTGTAACAGTACCAGTCTGCCAGTCTTGTTTCGGTTATTTAGTCTGTAACAGTACCAGTCTGCCAGTCTTGTTTCGGTAATTTAGTCTGTAACAGGACCAGTCTGCCAGTCTTGTTTCGGTTATTTAGTCTGTAACAGGACCAGTCTGCCAGTCTTGTTTCAGTTATTTAGTCTGTAACAGTACCAGTCTGCCAGTCTTGTTTCGGTTCTTGTTTCGGATATTTAGTCTGTAACAGTACCAGTCTGCCAGTCTTGCTTAGGTTGTTTAGTCTGTAGCAGTACCAGTCTGCCAGTCTTGTTTTGGTTATTTAGTCTGTAGCAGTACCATTCTGCCAGTCTTGTTTCGGTTATTTAGTCTGTAACAGTACCATTCTGCCAGTCTTGTTTCGGTTATTTAGTCTGTAACAGTACCATTCTGCCAGTCTTGTTTCGGTTATTTAGTCTGTAACAGTACCAGTCTGCCAGTCTTGTTTCGGTTATTTAGTCTGTAACAGTACCATTCTGCCAGTCTTGTTTTGGTTATTTAGTCTGTAACAGTACCAGTCTGCCAGTCTTGTTTCGGATATTTAGTCTGTAACAGTACCAGTCTGCCAGTCTTGTTTCGGTTATTTAGTCTGTAACAGTACCATTCTGCCAGTCTTGTTTAGGTTATTTAGTCTGTAACAGTACCATTCTGCCAGTCTTGTTTAGGTTATTTAGTCTGTAACAGTACCAGTCTGCCAGTCTTGTTTCGGTTATTTAGTCTGTAACAGTACCATTCTGCCAGTCTTGTTTAGGTTATTTAGTCTGTAACAGTACCATTCTGACAGTCTTGTTTAGGTTATTTAGTCTGTAACAGTACCATTCTGCCAGTCTTGTTTAGGTTATTTAGTCTGTAACAGTACCAGTCTGCCAGTCTTGTTTCGGATATTTAGTCTGTAACAGTACCAGTCTGCCAGTCTTGTTTCGGATATTTAGTCTGTAACAGTACCATTCTGCCAGTCTTGTTTAGGTTATTTAGTCTGTAACAGTACCATTCTGCCAGTCTTGTTTGGGTTATTTAGTCTGTAACAGTACCAGTCTGCCAGTCTTGTTTAGGTTATTTAGTCTGTAACAGTACCATTCTGCCAGTCTTGTTTAGGTTATTTAGTCTGTAACAGTACCATTCTGACAGTCTTGTTTAGGTTATTTAGTCTGTAACAGTACCATTCTGCCAGTCTTGTTTAGGTTATTTAGTCTGTAACAGTACCAGTCTGCAAGTCTTGTTTAGGTTATTTAGTCTGTAGCAGTACCAGTCTGCCAGTCTTGTCTCGGTTATTTAGTCTGTAACAGTACCAGTCTGCCAGTCTTGTTTAGGTTATTTAGTCTGTAACAGTACCATTCTGCCAGTCTTGTTTGGGTTATTTAGTCTGTAACAGTACCAGTCTGCCAGTCTTGTTTAGGTTATTTAGTCTGTAACAGTACCAGTCTGCCAGTCTTGTTTAGGTTATTTAGTCTGTAGCAGTACCAGTCTGCCAGTCTTGTTTAGGTTATTTAGTCTGTAGCAGTACCAGTCTGCCAGTCTTGTTTAGGTTATTTAGTCTGTAACAGTACCAGTCTGCCAGTCTTGTTTAGGTTATTTAGTCTGTAACAGTACCAGTCTGCCAGTCTTGTTTAGGTTATTTAGTCTGTAACAGTACCAGTCTGCCAGTCTTGTCTCGGTTATTTAGTCTGTAACAGTACCAGTCTGCCAGTCTTGTTTAGGTTATTTAGTCTGTAACAGTACCAGTCTGCCAGTCTTGTCTCGGTTATTTAGTCTGTAACAGTACCAGTCTGCCAGTCTTGTTTAGGTTATTTAGTCTGTAACAGTACCAGTCTGCCAGTCTTGTTTAGGTTATTTAGTCTGTAACAGTACCAGTCTGCCAGTCTTGTTTAGGTTATTTAGTCTGTAACAGTACCAGTCTGCCAGTCTTGTTTAGGTTATTTAGTCTGTAGCAGTACCAGTCTGCCAGTCTTGTTTAGGTTGTTTAGTCTATAGCAGTACCAGTCTGCCAGTCTTGTTTAGGTTGTTTAGTCTGTAGCAGTACCAGTCTGCCAGTCTTGTTTAGGTTATTTAGTCTGTAACAGTACCAGTCTGCCAGTCTTGTTTAGGTTGTTTAGTCTGTAGCAGTACCAGTCTGCCAGTCTTGTTTAGGTTGTTTAGTCTGTAACAGTACCAGTCTGCCAGTCTTGTTTAGGTTGTTTAGTCTGTAACAGTACCAGTCTGCCAGTCTTGTTTAGGTTGTTTAGTCTGTAACAGTACCAGTCTGCCAGTCTTGTTTAGGTTATTTAGTCTGTAACAGTACCAGTCTGCCAGTCTTGTTTAGGTTATTTAGTCTGTAACAGTACCAGTCTGCCAGTCTTGTTTAGGTTATTTAGTCTGTAGCAGTACCAGTCTGCCAGTCTTGTTTAGGTTATTTAGTCTGTAACAGTACCAGTCTGCCAGTCTTGTTTAGGTTATTTAGTCTGTAGCAGTACCAGTCTGCCAGTCTTTGCCAGATGAGCTGGACTGTGGCCTGGACTGTTGATTTGGGGGGTGGAATTGGTGAAATTCGTGTTGGATGGGAACCTGCCTGCATTGTGTGTTGTGCATCTAAATCAGATGATATTTCCTCTTCTCTTTTCTCCTCTCCTTCTTATCCTCTTTCCTCTCCTCCCTCTTTCTCTCCTTTTTCTTCTATTTTCTTCTCCTCTTCTGTCCTCTGCCCTTCCTCTCCTCTTGTCTTTCTTCCCCTGTTCTCTCTCCTCTCTCTTCATCCCTCCTATTTTCTCCTTTCCTCTCTATCCTGTCCCCTCCTCTCCTCATCTCCTTTCTCCTCTCTGTCTCCTTTCTCTCCTCTCCTCCCTGTCAAAGGAGCAACACTATGGCAACAGTGAGTCATCCTCTGTAACACAGCCAACCAATTAAACGCAGAGTTAGTCTTATAAAAAAAAAAAATCACCTCTTTTGCCAGGCAACAACCAGTGGCGTTCCAGAACTTAATTTACATCAGGAATGACCTGCCGCTCCATGCAAGGCAGCCACCCGGTAATGCCATGGCACACTGAAAGAGGGCATGTAAGATTATGTGAATATGTGTCATTGCTATGACTGCACTTAAATGCACTCCACAGACCTTTTAACTGGTCTAGACTCTAGACCATTCATTCCAACTGGCATAATCATGTGAATGCATGAATTCTTTTAGTTTCATTCACGAGAGCAGGAAGCGACGTAAAGTAAGCTGTTGAATATTAGTCTTTTATTATTCACTGTGACATCCACAGAAAATGAAACTGAATGTGAATTTGCATTACAGCACAACATGAACTACAGTCACATTGTTCTGATTAAAGCTTTGTGACAATGCACTTAGCTCATAGTGCCTGCAGTGTGTGTGTGGGCGTGTGTGTGTGTGTTCATGCACCAATGGTTAACCCATTAAGTGACCCGAGGGCAGCCGCCCAGTCCTCTGTTATAATTAGAGAATCTGTCAAGCAGGGTGGATGTGGACCATTCTATCCTTATATACTGTGTGTTCACTATTACTCACTTCAGGTGAGTCACAACGACAGTCGCTCTGTCAGCCACAGTGACAGAACAACACCACAGGCCTTTTCCACACACATGTGGCCGCACATGTGCAAGCATGCATGGAAAGTTACATAAACAGCATTACTATAAACTTTAACCTACCTCACACAGAGAGAGGAATCAGGCACACAGAATCTTGAGAGTGGGTGGAACCCCATCACCTGAAGGCATCCTGCTCTTTTAATGGCAGTGTCTCACAACCCTTCAGGCTTCCACTACACCCCCTACACACACACACACACACACCTTTCAATCCCCACATTCCGTTAGCAAGATTAGTCATACTGGGCCAGTAGACTGACTCACCCTCAAGGGGTCTGAGTCACACTACCGCTGCCTGATAGTGCTTCTAATAAACCTATTACACCATATGACCTCTGACCCCACAGTAACAAGGTTAGAGGTCACCTACATCTCAGCCCTCTGGCATTCCAGCTATGAATGAGTCTCTCTGTTTGTTTTGGACTTTTTTTTCAATTCCCTATTCCTCTCTCTCTTTCGCTCATTCTTTCTCTCTCTCTCTCTCTCACTCATTCTTTCTCTCCCTCCATATCCTGTCAGTACTGCCCTCTCTCTCTCTCTCCATCACTCTATCCCCCATCTTCGGGTTTCACTGTGGTCTCATTGAATTGAAACACTGTGTTGTTACTACGTGGTTGCTATGTGTGGCCTGTTGTCCACTGTGGTTTATTTCATACATATCAGTTTATATCATCCACTCAAAATGATAGTTCACCCAAATTACACAATGGTTTCCTTACCCTATAAGCAGTTTATGGACAAAATATGACATTGATTTTTACCTGGCCACTGTCTCAAATGCTATCTTTTCAGCATTTGTGGCACAAATCCGATGCAAGCCAATGGTTTGCTTGGTTCGCTTCGTCACATCATCTATAGGTAACTTCATTGAGTTACACAATGCATTTTTAGATACGTTTGGATGATTTGGACCCGCAGCGCAAAAATGCTAATCCATAGACTGCTTATAGGGTAAGGAAACCAACATGTCATTTTGTAATTTGGGTGAACTCTCCCTTTAAAGAGAAAAGAAAGAGGAATCCATTTTGTTTGCATCTAGAAACCTACAATTGTAGTTGGATAGAAACATTAACCTGTTACCTACAGAAGTACTGTAGGTACGCCAATAGAACAGGGTCATGGTTTCAACCAGAGGGAACAATGTTTATGTTCCTTATTCCTGCCTGGAGCAGAGAGAGGTGGAGATGGGCTGTACAGATAGAGTGACTCAGATTTAAATGTCTCATGTTTAGTCTCTTTTTACCAACTAACTTCCCCTCACAAGACTGTTACATTGCACTGTATCGCCCCCTTGTGTCTTTTTAGTAAACTGCAGGGGAAGAGGTGCAATGCAGAAAAAGATGCTGTGAGGAGACATCGGGAAAAGAGAGAGATTGTGTGTGTGTGTGTGTGTGTGTGTGTGTGTGTGGGTGGGTGCATGCGTGTGTGCGCGCGTATCTTTGTGTGTGTGTGTGTGTGTGCGTGTATGTGTGTGTGTGTGTGTGTGTGTGCGTGCATGCTTGTGTATGCGTGTGTTGCTCAGCAGAAGGAAAGGTCAGACTCAGAGACAGTGCTGAGCAACATACAGGAGAAGGAGGAGGAGAAGCGGAGATTACACAGACCTACCAACAAGAGGGAGATTGTAAGTAAATGAAGTAATTTCATGTGTCAACATGATCTAGCCATGTGTTTCTAGGCAACTTCTCAATATAATGCACGATATACAAGTCATCTTAGTAAGATGGGAATGCAGACACACACACACTAGCTCTCTCTCTCTCAGTTGGGCAATGTGCCTGGTCCTGGCTGTGCAGTAGCAGGGGGATGCTCTCTTTCTGTCTCTACTCTGGGCTACTAGCCAGGACTCTGGCAGTGTGCTCACTCACATGTGTGTGTGAGAGCATTAGCCTCTGGTACCCAGCCAGCATCCTGGCATACAGCGAGCGCGTGAGTGTGTGTGTGTTTGAGTGTGTGTTTGTGTGTGTTTCTCGATGGAAAGGGTTTCTGTTGGTTTCACAGCTTGAATAATCCTGGTGTGAATCATCTGTGGTAATAGAGCTCCTCTGCCCAGCGCGTTTGAGGCTTAAATTAAGCCAGAGCACATGCAAACACACATACACACAGATTCTGCACATGGTGTGGAAACTGTTTTATACGCAGCCATCGTCTCTTAAGGTTTCCATCTCCACCAAGTCAAAATAAAATGTTTATCCCTTGTGCAAATGGTGTCGTTCATTGTCTGCAGTTTCTCTCAGATTGAAAAAAAATATTTTTATTTTCCATGAAATCAGATGAGTTTTTCTCAGGTTATGCAGGACATACGTGTTTTCAAAAAAATGTTAAATATAAAAGTGTATCCCATTTGTGTTAGTTGTCATTTGTGTAAGGACATCATGTTTCAAAGGCATCTGTAGATTGAGTATGAATCACACTTTACTGCTCTAATGAGTGCTTTTCTTACTCAGACTATAGAACAAACATCAATTAACACTCACGGATCTGTCTTTATTTCCTAAAATATAGAAATAACAATGGGTAGGCTACGGTACATATTGTGTACATCCTGAATGATCTGGTGAAAACTGAGTATCCAGTGTAATGCTAATGCTAGCAGTGGCCAATGCTAGTGATGACTTTGACTTAATGCTAGCTGTGATTGTGGCTAATGCTAGGTGTAACAATGACTGAAGCTAGGTCTGAATGTAGCTAACACTAGCTGTAATTATGGCTAATGCTAGCTGTAACAATGACACAAATAGAACTGTGATTGTAGCCAAAGATAGTTATACTCCAAGCTTACAAGGATTCCCTGGAATATTATCAACAGTAAAAGCTGTTGCATTTCTAAGAGGCTGGGCTCCCACTACACTCTGGAGCCGTAGGGTAGTGGTTACAGAGATGGATTACCTACAAATCCCACACAGGGACACACACAAAGCACACAGCCTCACCTCCCTGCCTGCCTGGCCACTCCATTTCAAATACTTGGGTGAGGAGAGAAGAGAGAGTATTCAGGCGGTTTGAATTGGTAATGTGAAATGAAGCCTGCCTAGATAAGGTCAGCAGGATGGGAGACTCATAATAATGTATAATGTGAAATGATACAATAGAAGAGGCGATCGGTGTGATGTCCTTGGGTGTGGAGCACATGAGGCTGCTGAGGAGAGGACAGCTCAAAAGAATATGGCCTGAACAGAGCAAATGGAATGGCTTCAAACACCTGGAAACCATCTGTTTAATGTATTTGATACCATTCCACTCATACACCCGATCCTGTTCTCCTGTGGTGTGGATGATCATAAATATGGATCTGGTATGGGGATCTGGTCTGGTGTCAGTGTTCTGCTGGGATCACCTCCAGGACGATCTGGACAGATCTGTTCAAGGAATCTGACGACAGAATAAAATACACAGAAAAACAATTATGATACCATTGTGGTTAGGACAAGATTATTTGCAAAGTGTCCAAATGGACACATTACTGGTATTAATGCAGCAATTACAATAGGATGCAATGCAGAAAATGTATGTATAGTTGTAATCAATGCATGTATAGTTTCATGGTCCACTGAAGCACTGATCAATCCTTTTGCAGTCCGTATGTCAGTAGTATGATTTTCACTGTTATGTCAAGTCCATGTAATGGCTCCTACGTGTAGGTAGCGTGTTACCTAAACTCTTCTGTAGCCACTTGGGTCTGCGGTCAAACACAATGAAGATATAGTAGGCCGGGATTCCTGTTAGTGAGATGGCGAATCCTATCCCTGTGTTGACGGGGTCAGAGTAGAGAGAGAGGAACACCATGAAGAAACAGGTGAGGGAGAAAATGGCTGGAATGAAAAGAGGAACCTGGGGAGAAAGACAAAGAAGTACAAAGGACTCAAGGATCGATTCCGTAAAGTGTTCATTAGTTGACTAAGACAGCCGTCAGACAGACCCTCTGTTTGTACGTCCATGTGTGCAAGATGCTTGACTATGAAGTGGCACCGGAGGAGAGGTGTCATCGTTGACTTTGACGTGTGCATGTGAATGTGTGTGTGTGACTACATGCCTGTCTGTGCGTGTATGTGGGTATTTCTGTGTTCACGTGTGTTGGACTGACCTTGAAAGGGCGTGGCATGTCAGGGCGTGTGTATCTCATGTAGATGAGGCCCAGCACAGCCACACCAATGAAGAGCCAGCGAAGGAAGCTCATGAAGTTCAACAGGCTGTAGATGTCTCCCACAAACAGCTGGAACACTGTCATAGGGTACTGGAGGACACACACGCAGAGAACACACATACACACACGCAGAGAACACACATACACACACACAGAGAAAGAACACACATACACACACGCAGAGAACACACACACACACGCAGAGAACACACACGGATCCAATGAGGATTACGTAGAGATGCTAAAAGGTAACCACGAAGCATGTTAACAGTTAAACATGTAAACGATGAGTACATGAAGGAATGCAAAGTATGAATTGTGAACTCTAAAAGAACAGGGCCCAGATTCACAGATTTGCAAAAATGTAAGACGCTTCTTAAGAGAAGAGATACGAAGTTCATTCGTAAGTGCAATTCCTCAACAATATCTTAAGATTGAATGATTTTCTCATGAACTTCTCAAATACCTTCGAACGAATCTTCTTAAGATGTGTGTTGCTAGGCAACCAATTTAGCTGTCTAGCAATGGCAATCATTTTAGCATATTTCTTACTGAGATTACGGTTCTAAAACCTGTTTAAAATAATCAATACTGAAACTTTCAGATAACGTTTGTGTGAATTAAACATGGTCAATTGCTTTCATGAGCTTTTTCTCTCACTGCCCTGAGTTGAAGACAAGGGTTTAGCTTCCAAGAACTTAATTTAAAAAAATCTAATTTCTTCTTAACCTTGTGCTTAACATAAGAAACATAACATAAAGAAACAACACAAGAACATTTCCAATAACCTTTTAGAGCAATAGACACTTTGCTTAACTTACTTCTTAAGTCTACAGTTAAGGAAAAAATGACAGTGAAAAATAAATTGCTTCTTAAGGTTCTGTGAATCCGACCCCTGATCTGTGTGTATTTTTTAAAAATGTTTATCTGACCAGAATGATGACGGCTGCCAAAGGTGTGTGTCTGCGGACGTGGATCATGGACAGAACCTCAGGGAGATGGCCTTCTCGTGACGCCACATAAAACATTCTAGAATGACCAACACAATCTTCAGGGTTACATGAGAAACTGTGAAATACTATCAAAAACAACACTTCATCATCGTCAGAGCCAAAAAAAAAGCACAAAAAAATATATATATTGTATTATTGTCACATACACTGGAGAGGTGCAGTGAAATGTGTTGTTTTACAGGGTCAGTCATAGTAGTACGGCGCCCAAGAACTCCCTCTTCTGTTATTCTTCTATTAAAGTTGGCAGTGTCTAAGTAAGGCAATGTCAGCTATTTTGTTTTCACTATACCACTATACTGCGTATTCTATGTTCGACCTCAACATTCAAACTTCTGCATAACACAGTTTGGCAGTTGAATTTTTTAAAAAAGTGGCGAGATTCCTCACACACAGTTGTGTGTCAGGGAGGGAAGGCATTTTGTCATTCTCCTTGGCAGGAAAAGCTAGCCAAGGCTGTGTGGTTTGACACCTGTGTTGACGCAGCCCACCTTGAGAAAGCGAACAAGCAGCCGTTCATCGTACCGAAGCACGACAAGGCTACAAATACCGGCACTGCCACCGAAAAGTTCCCCATCGTCTTCTCTGCAAATGTCTGCACACAAAACAGAGAGAGAGAGAGAGAGAGAGAGAGAGAGAGAAATAGTATGAACCAAACAGGGACAAAGAGATACAGAGAAATATTCTCAATTCACTGAACATCTAGTTTAAGAACATAGGTAGCTAAATGCATTCAGTCTTTCCTTAAGAGCAGCATCACCGACCTTTTAAACTGTAATGAAACAAACTCCTTTAAAAAAGCCTGATCAGATCAGAGCCCTTTTAGTGAATGAATCTCCCCCGACACCAAACTGGCCGGAGAACAGCGTGCAGACTAATTTTAGGCTCTGTCTAAGACTATGCAATTTACACTGGACCTAATGTAATTATTATTGAGAGGGATGGACTGTTGAGAGGGATGGACTGTGTGGAATCACATTAGGCCATACTGGGAAGCATAGGTGTTGGGCTTGGCGTCCCACTAATGATGAAAGGTTAAGAGCAGTTTAGAGTGCAGGAAAGCAACACCGCAGATCAGTCACTCCTCAGAGCTAGATGGAATTAGGCCCAGATGAACGAGGTCTAAGACTGCACTCATTACACCTCAAGTGTATCAATACATCACACACAGAAATCTATAGGACTCGGGGGGTGTAGTAAGATCAGTGTCAATGACATTGGCCGATAGACAGAGAGTTTGTTAGATGCCTTACCACGGCGACGGATTGCGAGGCCAACAGCTCCTCTGCTGACATTACAGTGTAGTATGCCACATTGGTCAGCACGTAGCAGGAAGTGACTATCGCAATGGAGATACAGATGGCCAATGGCACAGTCCTGAGGATATGTACAAATTTGAGACCGACAACCCAATCAAAATATAACTTGATCTCACCTTACGATGAGGCAAACCTGTGTAAATGAGATATGAAATGAGAAACTCACTTTTCTGGATTCTCCACTTCCTCAGTCACAAAGTTAAGGTAAAACCTGTTGGATAAAAGTTAGAGATTTACAACAATATGACATTAGGATATAGATAACAAGAGCAAGTCAATATGACAAGTCAATAATGCATAATACCTGTTGGATTCATGCAAAGTGTCACCTAGAATTAGATATAAGAGCTATTCACGTTATAAGAAGTCCATACCTACCACCCAGAATAGGCGTACATCCCAGAGTAGAAGGCCAGAGGAAGACCTGAGAGCTTGATATTACTGCCCTCAAACGCATTCTCAAAGTTCCTAGTCTCCCCTGTGTGCACACAAACACAGAGTGAAACACACACACACACAGAGTGAAACACACACACACACACACAGAATGACACACACACACACACACACAGAGTGAAACACACACACACACACACAGAATGACACACACACACACACAGAGAGTGAGACACACACACACACACACAGAGTGAAACACACACACACACAGAATGACACACACACACACACACACACACAGAGTGAAACACACACACACACACACACACAGAGACACACACACACACACACAGAGAGACACACACACACACACACAGAGTGAAACACACACACACACAGAATGAGACACACACACACACACACACACACACAGAGTGAAACACACACACACACAGAATGACACACACACACACACAGAGAGTGAGACACACACACACAGAGAGTGAGACACACACACACAGAGTGGGACACACACACACACACACACACACACACAGTGAGACACACACACACAAACACAGAGTGAAACACACACACACACACACAGAATGACACACACAAACACACACACAGAGTGAAACACACACACACACACACAATGACAGAACACACACACACACAGAGAGTGAGACACACACACACACACACACACAGTGAAACACACACACACACAGAATGCCACACACACACACACACAGAGTGAAACACACACACACACAGAATGACACACACACACACACACAGAGAGTGAGACACACACACACACACACAGAGTGAAACACACACACACACAGAATGAGACACACACACACACACACACACACACACACACACACAGAGTGAAACACACACACACACAGAATGACACACACACACACACAGAGAGTGAGACACACACACACAGAGAGTGAGACACACACACACAGAGTGGGACACACACACACACACACACACACAGTGAGACACACACACACAAACACAGAGTGAAACACACACACACAGAATGACACACACACACACACACACAGAGTGAAACACACACACACACACAAACACAGAGTGAAACACACACACACAGAATGACACACACACACACACACACAGAGAGTGAGACACACACAGAGTGGGACACACACACACACACACACAGAGTGAAACACACACACACACAGAATGACACACACACACACACAGAGTGAGACACACACACACAGAGAGTGAGACACACACACACAGAGTGGGACACACAGAGTGGGACACACACACACACACACAGAGTGAGACACACACACACACAGAGTGAGACACACACACACACACACACACACACAGAGTGAGACAGACACACAGAGTGAGACACATACACAGATTGTGACACACACACAGAGTGAGACACACACACCCACAGAGTGAGACAAACACACCCACAGAGTGAGACACACACACACACACACAGAATGACACACACACACACACACACAGAGAATGAGACACACACACACAGAGTGGGACACACACACACACACACAGAGTGAGACACACACACACACAGAGTGAGACACACACACAGAGTGTGACACACACACAGAGTGAGACACACACACCCACAGAGTGAGACACACACACACACAGAGTGACACAAACACACACACAGAGTGAGACAGACACACAGTGAGACACACACACACACACAGAGTGTGACACACACACACAGATTGAGACACACACACAGATTGAGACACACACGCACACACACAGAGTGAGACACACACACACACACACACACAGAGTGTGACACACACACACAGATTGAGACACACACACAGAGAGTGAGACACACACACACGCACACAGAGTGAGACACACTCACACACACAGAGTGAGACACACTCACACACACAGAGTGAGACACAAACACACACACAGAGTGAGACACACACACACAGAGTGAGACACACACACACACACACACAGAGTGAGACACACACACACACACACAGAGTGAGACACACACACACACACAGATTGAGACACACACACACGCACACACACAGAGTGAGACACACACACACAGAGTGAGACACACACACACACAGAGTGAGACACACACACAGAGTGAGACACACACACACAGAGTGAGACACACACACACACAGAGTGAGACACACACAGAGTGAGACACACACACACAGAGATTGAGACACACACACACACACAGAGTGAGACACACACACACACAGAGAGTGAGACACACACCCACAGAGTGAGACACACACACACACACACACACAGAGTGAGACACACACACACACACACACACACACACAGAGTGAGACACACACACACCCACAGAGTGAGACACACACACACACAGAGTGAGACACACACACAGAGTGAGACACACACACCCACAGAGTGAGACACACACCACACACACAGAGTGAGACAGTGAGACACACAAACACAGATTGAGACACACACCCACAGAGTGAGACACACACACACAGAGTGAGACACACACCAATGAAAACACACTGCAGCCGAGGTGAGAAGACACACCCACACACACACCGCGCCTCAGATGCGCAGACCAGCTGAGACACACATATTCAATCAGATCCCAAACACAGCTGTTCCCACATGCTTCAAGAGGGCCACCATTGTTCCTGTTCCCAAGAAAGCTAAGGTAACTGAGCTAAACGACTACCGCCCCGTAGCACTCACATCCGTCATCATGAAGTGCTTTGAGAGACTAGTCAAGGACCATATCACCTCCACCCTACCTGACACCCTAGACCCACTCCAATTTGCTTACCGCCCAAATAGGTCCACAGACGATGCAATCTCAACCACACTGCACACTGCCCTAACCCATCTGGACAAGAGGAATACCTATGTGAGAATGCTGTTCATCGACTACAGCTCGGCATTCAACACCATAGTACCCTCCAAGCTCGTCATCAAGCTCGAGACCCTGGGTCTCGACCCCGCCCTGTGCAACTGGGTACTGGACTTCCTGACGGGCCGCCCACAGGTGGTGAGGGTAGGCAACAACATCTCCTCCCCGCTGATCGTCAACACTGGGGCCCCACAAGGGTGCGTTCTGAGCCCTCTCCTGTACTCCCTGTTCACCCACGACTGCGTGGCCACGCACGCCTCCAACTCAATCATCAAGTTTGCGGACGACACAACAGTGGTAGGCTTGATTACCAACAACGACGAGACGGCCTACAGGGAGGAGGTGAGGGTCCTCGGAGTGTGGTGTCAGGAAAATAACCTCACACTCAACGTCAACAAAACTAAGGAGATGATTGTGGACTTCAGGAAACAGCAGAGGGAACACCCCCCTATCCACATCGATGGAACAGTAGTGGAGAGGGTAGCAAGTTTTAAGTTCCTCGGCATACACATCACAGACAAACTGAGTTGGTCCACTCACACAGACAGCATCGTGAAGAAGGTGCAGCAGCGCCTCTTCAACCTCAGGAGGCTGAAGAAATTTGGCTTGTCACCAAAAGCACTCACAAACTTCTACAGATGCACAATCGAGAGCATCCTGGCGGGCTGTATCACCGCCTGGTACGGCAACTGCTCCGCCCTCAACCCTCTCCAGAGGGTAGTGAGGTCTGCACAACGCATCACCGGGGGCAAACTACCTGCCCTCCAGAACACCTACACCACCCGATGTTACAGGAAGGCCATAAAGATCATCAAGGACATCAACCACCCGAGCCACTGCCTGTTCACCCCGCTATCATCCAGAAGGCGAGGTCAGTACAGGTGCATCAAAGCTGGGACCGAGAGACTGAAAAACAGCTTCTATCTCAAGGCCATCAGACTGTTAAACAGCCACCACTAACATTGAGTGGCTGCTGCCAACACACTGACACTGACTCAACTCCAGCCACTTTAATAATGGGAATTGATGGGAAATGATGTAAATATATCACTAGCCACTTTAAACAATGCTAACTTATATAATGTTTACATACCCTACATTATTCATCTCATATGCATACGTATATACTGTACTCTATATCATCGACTGCATCCTTATGTAATACATGTATCACTAGCCACTTTAACTATGCCACTTTGTTTACATACTCATCTCATATGTATATACTGTACTCGATATCAGCTACTGTATCTTGCCTATGCTGCTCTGTACCATCACTCATTCATATATCCTTATGTACATATTCTTTATCCCCTTACACTGTGTATAAGACAGTAGTTTTGGAATTGTTAGTTAGATTACTTGTTGGTTATTACTGCATTGTCGGAACTAGAAGCACAAGCATTTCGCTACACTCGCATTAACATCTGCTAACCATGTGTATGTGACAAATAAAATTTGATTTGATTTGATTTAGAGTGTGACACACACACACACACACACAGAGTGAGACACACACACACACAGAGTGAGACACACACACACACACAGAGTGAGACACACACACACACAGAGTGAGACACACACACACACAGAGTGAGACACACACACACACACACACACACACAGAGTGAGACACACACACACACACACACACACACACACAGAGTGAGACACACACACACAGAGTGAGACACACACAGAGTGAGACACACACACACACAGAGTGAGACACACACACACACAGAGTGAGACACACACACCCACAGAGTGAGACACACACACACACACACACACAGATTGAGACACACACACACACAGATTGAGACACACACACACACAGAGTGAGACAGACACACAGAGTGAGACACACACATACACAGAGTGAGACACACACACACCCACAGAGTGAGACACACACCCACAGAGTGAGACACACACACACACACACAGAGTGAGACACACACACAGAGTGAGACACACACACACACACACACACACACAGAGTGACACACACACACACACACAGAGTGAGACACACTCACGCACACACACAGAGTGAGACACACTCTCATGCACACACAGAGTGAGACACACTCACGCACACACACAGAGTGAGACACACTCTCACGCACACACACAGCGTGAGACACACTCACGCACACACACAGAGTGGGACACACACAGAGTGAGACACACACACACAGAGTGAGACACACACACAGAGTGAGACACACACACACACAGAGTGAGACACACACACACACAGAGTGAGACACACACACACACAGAGTGAGACACACACACACAGAGTGAGACACACACACACACACACAGAGTGAGACACACACACACACACACAGAGTGAGACACACACACACACAGAGTGAGACACACACACACACAGAGTGAGACACACACACAGAGTGAGACACACACACACAGAGTGAGACACACACACAGAGTGAGACACACACACACAGAGTGAGACACACACACACAGAGTGAGACACACACACACACACACATAGTGAGACACACACACACACACACACACACACACACACATAGTGAGACACACACACACACACACATAGTGAGACACACACACACACACATAGTGAGACACACACACACACATAGTGAGACACACACACACACACATAGTGACACACACACACACACATAGTGAGACACACACACACATAGTGAGACACACACACACACATAGTGAGACACACACACACACACACAGAGTGAGACACACACACACACAGAGTGAGACACACACACACACAGAGTGAGACACACACACACACACACACACACACAGAGTGACACACACACACACACAGAGTGAGACACACACACACACACACAGAGTGAGACACACACACACACAGAGTGACACACACACACACACAGAGTGACACACACACACACACACACAGAGTGAGACACACACACACAGACACACAGAGTGAGACACACACATAAGAAGGAATTACACAAACACCAAAGAATATCGATTCTAGTTGATTGTTTGACTAGGTGCATTTTTCTAAGTATATCAGCATGGGTATGTGTAAGAATGCACCCCCAAGAGCATTCCAATACAATACACACATATGTAGTGTATTTCTGTCTAATGGAACACACTTCCAAAGGGGCAGATAATAACCCTCTAAAAGTCTGTTAGCTATGTATAGGCCTGCAGCCACTCTGTAGTTATTATAGCCTGTAATGTGTCGAACAGGTACTCTGTAGCCATTACACACCGTGGAGTTGCGTTTAATCGTCTAGTTAAAGTACACCTGGTATCTGTGGAATGTCCCTGTAACAAACAAACAAATATAACCCTATACCACAAACGGGGTTTCAAGGTTTTTGATGAGAGCCAAGAAAGAGTGTCAGATTCAATGTGATGTGAGCATAAGCCATTTGTATTGTTTTAATCCAGTGTAAAATATATGATGATGGTGATGATGAGAATGATGATTCATGTGATAATGAGGATGATGACTATGATAATGATGATGAGGATGAAAGTCATGATGATGATGATTAATGTGATAATGAGGATGATAATGATGTGGATGAATGTCATGATGATGATGATGATTAATGTGATAATGAGGATGATGATAAGGATGAACATGATCATGACAATGAGGATAAATGTGATGAGGATGAGAATGATGAGGATGATGATGGTGATGATTAATGTGAAAATGAGGATGATGACAATGATGAGGATGATAATGATGATGAGGATGAATGTGATGATGATGATTAATGTGATGATGAGGAGGATGAGGATGAGAATGAGAAGGATGAGGATGATGATGGTGATGATGAAGATGAGAATGATGAGGATAATGATGAGGATGAGGATTAAGATGACGAAGGCTAACCTTTGAAGAGCATATAGAGGCCAGGTACGACGATGGTGGCGACAGCCAGCAGCTTGCAGAAGGTGAGGAAGATCTGAATCCTGTTTGTCCAGCTCGTACTCATACTGTTGAGATACATCACTGACGCTGTGGAGTAGTACACACACACACACACACACACACACACACGCACACACACACTTTATGTGAAACTGACCGGTATCTTACATTCAGCTGAACCATCTCACTGATAAGCACTAAAATCCTATATTCCAAACGTTTGTTCAATTCAATATAATACTGTAGCATAAATCTTAGACGTACTTATTCCTATAGAGGTGGCCAGTTTGATAGCAATCTCTGGCACTCCACACGGCATGAATATGGGCTCCAGGATATATTGTCCGAAGGCCAGGGATATCACTGCCAACCCTGCAGGTCTAGAACAAACAACACCATCACACACAGACCCCAAAACACTGACCCAAAAATACACATGCAGCAAACACATCGATCGGAAATGCTGACCCACAAAGCTGTGAGATCTGGGGCCGCATGCACTGTTCAGAGTGTTGGGGAGCATTTGACCTCTAACTGACCTGTCTTACACAACCTCACACTTGTTTATAACAGTCAATTAACTGTTATTGCTGATATTCAGTGGTTACTAACTCAAAGATGTCTGTTAGGTTCAGTTGAGACAAAAAAACAAAAAAATATATATGATTATTATTGATACGAAATGGATACAATAGAAATAAAGTACATTGAGTAAATACATATGACTAAAGGTACTCTGTGTCCAGAATGAAATGGAAAATGTTATGTATTCAGAATATCTGGAACAAATCTGGTCAGACATGTAGAAGCTAATAACCGTCAAACTTAATTCTCAGAACACTGAGACATTATTACACTACACAGCAGGTAGACGTACACACTAAGTATCCAAATAGCAAGCACACATTTCTTCCACACGTGAAAGTGAATCAATTCCAGTGTTTTCTATTGATCTTGGCTCTAATTAGAATCTAATAACTGTTTCCCAGTCTGTGGGCTCATCCCCGATCACTGTTCATTCCCCATATACCCAAAACCATACGTCCCCCCTAGCCCGATGATACTCTGTAGTACAGTATAGTATAGCAGGTTTGTTTAAATTGCTCTGCTAACACGGGTATCAACGGACCAGGATGGGATCAGAGGGGCTTTACTACCTGTACAACGCTGAGATCAACGCTAGAACGTTACAGTCTCTGATGTCCCTCTGGAATGCTACCCTTGCTCGGATTTCATCAACCTTGTTGTCAAGAGACTGGACATTGGCAAGAAGAATGCTAGGGAGTGGTGCACGATGTGCCCGTCTCCGGTCAGACTCCGGAGACGGGCACATCGTGCACCACTCCCTAGCATTCTTCTTGCCAATGTCCAGTCTCTTGACAACAAGGTTGATGAAATCCGAGCAAGGGTAGCATTCCAGAGGGACATCAGAGACTGTAACGTTCTTTGCTTCACGGAAACATGGCTCACTGGAGAGACGCAATCCGAAGCGGTGCAGCCAGCGGGTTTCTCCACGCATCGCGCCGACAGAAACAAACATCTTTCTGGTAAGAAGACGGGCGGGGGCGTATGTCTTATGGCCAACGTGACATGGTGTGATGAAAGAAACATACAGGAACTCAAATCCTTCTGTTCACCTGATTTAGAATTCCTCACAATCAAATGTAGACCGCATTATCTACCAAGAGAATTCTCTTCGATTATAATCACAGCCGTATATATCCCCCCAAGCAGACACATCGATGGCTCTGAACGAACTTTATTTAACTCTCTGCAAACTGGAAACGATTTATCCGGAGGCTGCATTCATTGTAGCTGGGGATTTTAACAAGGCTAATCTGAAAACAAGACTCCCTAAATTGTATCAGCATATCGATTGCGCAACCAGGGGTGGAAAGACCCTGGATCATTGTTACTCTAACTTCCGCGACGCATATAAGGCCCTGCCCCGCCCCCTTTCGGAAAAGCTGACCACGACTCCATTTTGTTGATCCCTGCCTACAGACAGAAACTAAAACAAGAAGCTCCCACGCTGAGGTCTGTCCAACGCTGGTCCGACCAAGCTGACTCCACACTCCAAGACTGCTTCCATCACGTGGACTGGGAGATGTTTCGTATTGCGTCAGACAACAACATTGACGAATACGCTGATACGGTGTGCGAGTTCATTAGAACGTGCGTTGAAGATGTCGTTCCCATAGCAACGATTAAAACATTCCCTAACCAGAAACCGTGGATTGATGGCAGCATTCGTGTGAAACTGAAGGCACGAACCACTGCTTTTAATCAGGGCAAGGTGTCTGGTAACATGACTGAATACAAACAGTGCAGCTATTCCCTCCGCAAGGCTATCAAACAAGCTAAGCGCCAGTACAGAGACAAAGTAGAATCTCAATTCAACGGCTCAGACACAAGAGGTATGTGGCAGGGTCTACAGTCAATCACGGACTACAGGAAGAAACCCAGCCCAGTCACGGACCAGGATGTCTTGCTCCCAGGCAGACTAAATAACTTTTTGCCCGCTTTGAGGACAATACAGTGCCACTGACACGGCCTGCAACGGAAACATGCGGTCTCTCCTTCACTGCAGCCGAAGTGAGTAAGACATTTAAACGTGTTAACCCTCGCAAGGCTGCAGGCCCAGACGGCATCCCCAGCCGCGCCCTCAGAGCATGCGCAGACCAGCTGGCCGGTGTGTTTACGGACATATTCAATCAATCCCTATACCAGTCTGCTGTTCCCACATGCTTCAAGAGGGCCACCATTGTTCCTGTTCCCAAGAAAGCTAAGGTAACTGAGCTAAACGACTACCGCCCGTAGCACTCACATCCGTCATCATGAAGTGCTTTGAGAGACTAGTCAAGGACCATATCACCTCCACCCTACCTGACACCCTTGACCCACTCCAATTTGCTTACCGCCCAAATAGGTCCACAGACGATGCAATCTCAACCACACTGCACACTGCCCTAACCCATCTGGACAAGAGGAATACCTATGTGAGAATGCTGTTCATCGACTACAGCTCGGCATTCAACACCATAGTACCCTCCAAGCTCGTCATCAAGCTCGAGACCCTGGGTCTCGACCCCGCCCTGTGCAGCTGGGTACGGGACTTCCTGACGGGCCGCCCCCAGGTGGTGAGGGTAGGCAACAACATCTCCTCCCCGCTGATCCTCAACACTGGGGCCCCACAAGGGTGCGTTCTGAGCCCTCTCCTGTACTCCCTGTTCACCCACGACTGCGTGGCCATGCACGCCTCCAACTCAATCATCAAGTTTGCGGACGACACAACAGTGGTAGGCTTGATCACCAACAACGACGAGACGGCCTACAGGGAGGAGGTGAGGGCCCTCGGAGTGTGGTGTCAGGAAAATAACCTCACACTCAACGTCAACAAAACTAAGGAGATGATTGTGGACTTCAGGAAACAGCAGAGGGAACACCCCCATCCACATCAATGGAACAGTAGTGGAGAGGGTAGCAAGTTTTAAGTTCCTCGGCATACACATCACAGACAAACTGAATTGGTCCACTCACACAGACAGCATCGTGAGGAAGGCGCAGCAGCGCCTCTTCAACCTCAGGAGGCTGAAGAAATTCGGCTTGTCACCAAAAGCACTCACAAACTTCTACAGATGCACAATCGAGAGCATCCTGGCGGGCTGTATCACCGCCTGGTATGGCAACTGCACCGCCCTCAACCGTAAGGCTCTCCAGAGGGTAGTGAGGTCTGCACAACGCATCACCGGGGGCAAACTACCTGCCCTCCAGGACACCTACACCACCCGATGCTACAGGAAGGCCATAAAGATCATCAAGGACATCAACCACCCGAGCCACTGCCTGTTCACCCCGCTGCCATCCAGAAGGCGAGGTCAGTACAGGTGCATCAAAGCTGGGACCGAGAGACTGAAAAACAGCTTCTATCTCAAGGCCATCAGACTGTTAAACAGCCACCACTAACATTGAGTGGCTACTGCCAACACACTGTCAATGACACTGACTCTACTCCAGCCACTTTAATCATGGGAATTGATGGGAAATGATGTAAATATATCACTAGCCACTTTAAACAATGCTACCTTATATAATGTTACTTACCCTACATTGTTCATCTCATATGCATACGTTGATACTGTACTCTATATCATCGACTGCATCCTTATGTAATACATGTATCACTAGCCACTTTAACTATGCCACTTGGTTTACATACTTATCTCATATGTATATACTGTACTCGATACCATCTACTGTATCTTGCCTATGCTGCTCTGTACCATCACTCATTCATATATCTTTATGTACATATTCTTTATCCCCTTACACTGTGTATGACAGTAGTTTTTTTTGGAATTGTTAGTTAGATTACTTGCTCGTTATTACTGCATTGTCGGAACTAGAAGCACAAGCATTTCGCTACACTCGCATTAACATCTGCTAACCATGTGTATGTGACAAATAAAATTTGATTTGATTTGATTTGAATGCCCCTCCCCTTCTCACAAACAGACAGTATAGAGTGATGTGCACACACTGTATTGCAAGTGTCTACCCCACTTCCTGCCTCTGTCTCTGTCACACACACAAACACACATACAAGATACACACACAATAAATACTTTCACACACACTCACCTGATGGCGATGATGTCAGCCCAGAGACGTATGAAGGCCATTTGTGGTCCAAAGGCCTCCAGAATATAGGTGTAATGTCCTCCAGATTTCTTGATGCTGGTTCCCAGCTCTGCATAGGACAGGGCCCCTGGGATAGGAGAGAGGGAAAGGTTTTGGACAGGAAACTGGCTACCCATCTACAACAACAAACAGGTAAGTGGCTACTGTAAGAGGAAAATGTGATTCCTTGTATTTTTCATTGTATGCATTGTACAGGTCTGTAGGACCTAAATTTCATCCCTGTTTTTTGCTGAGAATTTTCCAGGAGATGCAGATGAGCTTTGTGATTTACATAAATTGACTGAATACCAACACTAACTGGCTAACATGGCTATATTAACACTATTGCACTTTTCATGTAACCTACTTTTGGCCAGTTAATAGCCTAGCCACTGCTCAAGAAACATAAATGTTAAAATGATGTTGCTGCAGGATTATTTTGCTGTGACAGTATTGGTTAAATTAGAGGGACACTGTAGGATTTTGTCATTTTAACATGTCTGTGTGCAATATGAAGGAAGTTAGTTAGCATTGACTCACAAACTCCTGCTAACTTCCTTCCTACTAGTTGCAGAGAAATAAAAATGGTATCCACGCGTTCATCTGACTCTGGGTAAGGAGTATCCCTTCAAGATCCTACAGCTCTGTGTGAGTGAGTGAGTGAGTGAGTGAGTGAGTGAGTGAGTGAGTGAGTGAGTGAGTGAGTGAGTGAGTGAGTGAGTGAGTGAGTGAGTGAGTGAGTGAGTGAGTGAGTGAGTGAGTGCGCTTGTGTGTGTCTGTCTGTGTGTGCGTGCGTCAGAGCGAGAGAGAGAAAGAGAAAATGCAAGATAGGTTAACGTAAAGGGTAATTGAGGTTTCAGCAGTTTGATGGTTAGTTAGAAGGCAGTAGCTAGAATAACGCTGCTGTAATTACAGTTTCATGATGAAATAATACTAGGGTAGAAGCGGAAGCTTTCCCATAGCAGCAGACAGTTAGCAAAGTTCATCCATCCCCCTAAGCTTTAAATCACACTCATTGTCTCAAGAAATCACACTCATTGTCTCGAGAAAAGCTGCTTTACAAGTTTAGCACTTTGTTTAAGGAGGCATCAGCTCTAGTGTCTTCAACGAAGGGGAAGCAAGGGAGTCGTAACCCAATAGACTGAACTGCAATAAAAACACAAAAGCTCCTTCCCCGTACCTTCAGTTCACTGGCATCATAAAACCACTCTGCACACCTTTACTCAGGTCTGTCTCCACTCTCCCTCCATTTCTCCCTGAGGAGGTGGGGTGTTGTTGTGGCGACAAACACGTGTGACTCACCAAACAGAGACAGTACTCCACAGGCGATCCACACCACCAGAGAAATTCCAACACTCCCAGAGTTCTTCAAGATTCCCTTGGGAGAGATGAAGATTCCCGCGCCGATGATGGTCCCTATGATGATGGAGATTCCCCGAAGCAGGGTCACCTTCTTCTTAAGCTCTACCTTTCCGTGCGGGGAGTCAGGGTCCTCTTTTGGGACAGGGGTATCCCCTGGGTGTCCCCCATTTTGGGGGGTGTTGTTCACCCCAGTCCCCTCACCATTAACTGACCTCCTGGTCATCCTTGAACTCTCTTACACACACACACACACACACATGCAGTGTTTCTCACACACGCTCTCTTCAACACAAGATATGTCATAAACAAGCCCCTCACACTCCCTTCTGGCACGCTAGGTCCCAAATCAACCTTAGTGTTTTTCCTTCTGTCTTCAGTGACCTGCTGTTGGGACGACAGAACAGTAAGTTACTCTGACAAGGTAGGTTGTTACTGGTCCTGCTGTGCAAATAAACTTCTATTACTGGGAGCTTGACCAAACCTCTGGGGAATGGTCTCTCCTCTCTCTCTCACCCTTTCTCTCTCTCTCAGACACACATACACACGCACACCCTAATCTCGCTCTGAAGCCCCACTCATTCAGTCGATCTCTCTTTCACTCTCCCACTTTGTTACACTACCCCACACTTTTGTCTCTCACCCTCTTTTGTCTGTCCTCCACTAGTTCTGTCTGTCTGCCTCGCTCTATGTCTCTCTCTTCAGCATTCCCTCTCTCCCAGACCTTGTATTATCTGGCTGGTCCCTGTGCCTCCCTGTAGAAGCAGTCTGGTAGTGTTTCTGTTGTGAGAGGTGTTTCGCTGATACCCTCTGCCTCAGGATGTATCTAAATAATCACCCGAGTGCCAACTCCACACTCCCCCTTTGAAGGCTCCATCACAGTTCCCCCAAAACAAAAGGGGAACAAGAAACTAGGTTCTGTCACCCAACGCTAGCTGCCTGGCCAAACGCCTCTGATGTCACATGACGCATGTCAATCATCATAAACGCCTACGGTCTGGACTTGTCATTGACCACATTTACCACAAATATCCTTGTGAATACACACGGCTTCCAGTAAGATCATACACAATACCACACCAAGCAAACACTAACAACCAAGTAATGACAAAAGCAAATAACCCATTGATTCAAGCAAAGTTTCAAAGTTATAGGGGCGTGCTACAGGGGTTCCCTGTTGACTCACTGGAAGGCAGATGGAACCACCAGCATACCTGGGTGATTCCATCTATTGGCTCCGAAAAGGTATGCTGGTGGTTCCATCTGCCTTCCAGCAAGTCAACAGAGAACACCAGCAGAGGGAAACTGTGTAGCATGCTAGTAAGTGTGGGGGAGGTGTAGCCAAAAAATGATGCAACATTACAGCTGCCTGACACTTATGAGAAGCCAGGTGATACGTGGATACAAAATATGTTAGGTGGAGTGATGTACCCGAGGCAACGGAGGCTGCTGAGGGTCATAATAATGTCCGGAACGGAGCAAATGGAATGGCATCGTACACCTGGAAACCACGTGTTTGATGTATTTGGTACCATTCCTCCTATTCCACTCCAGTCATTACCACAATCACATTCTCCCCAATTAAGGTGCCAACAACCTCCTGTGATATAAAGATGTAAGTTTTAATGTCACTTTAGTTACGGTGTACTAGTGCTCAATTTGAAGCAACCTTGGTCAGTGATTTGTTTCCTCTTTGTCCAAAATAACTTTTCACTTATCTAGAAGTTGTAGCTTTTTTGAATGAATATACATTCTAAGAATTCAGAGATTCTCCTAAAATCAAACACTTTGAAAAACATTTCATCATCATCCAATTGCTTAACACTCCAACGATGTCGAAAGGTTCCTAGTTCCTGTTACCATAGCGTTGTAACGGTGACTGTTTTTCAGAGAATTCTGGATAGTTTGATATTGCCTAGTCATAGCCTGACAGTCACCATGACGATGAGACTAGTCAGCCAAACGTTTGGAACAGCCTCAATTTTTTCTCTTCCCTCTGTGGGGTGAGAAAATGTATTTGCATATTTGAAACACTCCCCCTCAGGCAAGCTATCCTTGTCAGGGCAACTATGGTAATGAGAGGGTTCGCACTCTCTCTAAAGGATCCAACACTAAGAGATTAAAGAGAAAATGGACAAAACCTTTCTGCTTTTCCCTTGTGCTCTACCCTGAAGTGCTCCAACACCCTGGGATGCTACAGGGTGAGGCTTATACAAACACTAACTAATCTGTGTGTGTGTGTGTGTGTGTGTGTGTGTGTGTGTGTGTGTGTGTGCGCTCAGAGCTGGTTATTAAAACAGAAGCTCAGACAGTTTGTTTAGCTGAGCCACAGCAGTGATAATGATGTCAGAGCTGGTTAACCTGGGCCATAACACACACACACACACACACACACACACACACACACATACATACACTTTACTAGTCTCCAAAACAACATACACACGCAAACAGGGCACATTTGATATCTGCAGGGCATGCACACACATCCCTAGAGCATTCACATGATCTACTGTGAGCGGATGTGTTTATCTGGAGAGTGAAACCTAATGAGGATGTGTTCCTAATGAAACAATTACTACAGCGATTCATAATGCAACAAAACGCTGAGTGGGCTAACACTTCCGGCAGAGGCAGGCAGATGTTGGATGGAAAGAGAGAACACAATAGCATGGTGCCATGCTGCTGTTGGTCCTGTGGCTATAGGCTGCTGTTCTGTTTGGCTCCTGTTGTGTTTCTGTTTGTCTGTATTTTAATTATTAAGACCCTCCCCCTTCCAATCTGGGAGGAGAACACACTGGCATCTCCCAGGGCGGGGAGCTGCCGAGAGCAACAGTGTTCCACCAAATCCAGGGAATCCCTGTGAAATGTAGGTCAAGCTTGAAGAGTAAGGTGGGTTGGAAGAGGCGAAGGAATGGGAAAGGGGATACCAAGTCAGTTGCACTTCAACCGAAATGAATGCATTCAACCGAAATGTGTCTTCTGCATTTATACCAACCCCTCTGAATCAGAGGTGCAGGGGGCTTCCCTAATTGACATCCACATCATCGGGGCCCGGGGAGCAGTTGTTGTTGGGGGTTAACTGCCTTGCTCAAGGGCAGAACGGCAGATTTGTCCACCTTTCCGGCTTGGCCACTGAGGGGTGTTGGGGGCGCAGAGAGAGAGAGAGAGAGAGAGAGGGGGCAGGAGTATTGGTTAGAGAAGAGAAAGTTGTTTGTTCATAGAGTGACCAGAGGTCTGTTTCTGTGGGCCTGTATGTGAAAGGGCAGAACAGCAGATTTTATCACCTTGCCAACTAGGCACTGAAGGGGTGTTGGGGGGGGGGGGGGCAGAGCGAGAGAGAGCAGTAGTATTGGTTAGAGAAGATGAAGTGTTTTTTTCATAGCGTGGCCAGAGGTCTGTTTCTGTCGGCCTGTGTTTAACTAAAGTCATGGAAAAAAACTCCCACGGTGTGGTTATGTAGTCATGTATGACTGCATTGTCAGTGTCACAAGATAATGTACATTTCCTTACTGATATGAGATACACTAGAGCCTTCAAACTCAACTCTGGACCTCAAACCATTGTTCCCCTCTAATCAGCACTGATTTAGTAATTAATTTGTATAATTAATTATCAGGTAGAACAGAAAACCAGGAGGCTAGAGACTTCTGTAGTGTCGGGTCAAAATGACCCGAGGACAGCGGGAGGGTTAGGCCATTTTGACCCCACACAGTGTTGACCCTCCCCCTGACCTTGGGTCAAACACAAATGATTTACTAAATCAGTGCCTGATTAGAGGGGAACAATGGTTTGAGGTCCAGAGTTGAGTTTTTCAGTTAGGACATCAACTTTGTGCATGACACAAGTACATTTTTCCAACAATTGTTTACAGAAAGAATATTTCATTTATAATTCACTGTATTACAATTCCGGTGGGTCTGTCACGATGGTAGTGAGGAGACCAAGGCGCAGCGTGATTTGAATACATCTTCTTTAATGAAGGAAGAACACTGAACTATACAAAAACAAACAAAAAGAACAAACGTGCCAGCTATATAGAATAAGTGCAGACACAGGCAACTAGTACATAGACAATCACCCACGAATTACCCAAGGAATATGGCTGCCTAAATATGGTTCCCAATCAGAGACAACGATAAACAGCTGCCTCTAATTGAGAACCAATCCAGGCAACCATAGACATACAAAACACCTAGACTAGGTAACAACCCCATAAACATACAAAAACCCTAGACAGGGCGAAAACACAACAAACCACCCCTTCTCACACCCTGACCTAACCAAAATAATAAAGAAAACAAAGATAACTAAGGTCAGGGCGTGACAGGGTCAGAAGTTTACATACACTAAAATGGCACCAGAAGAAATGGCAGCAGTTTTACAGGTGCCCAACCAATTGTGCTATTATGTGTATGTTTTTTGCGTTATTTGTAACTTATTTTGTACATAATGTTCTGCAACTGTATTTTACATGAAAAAAAAGCTTCTGGATATCAGGACAGCGATCACTCACCTCAGATTAGACAAAGATTTTTTCTTCAACAAGCAGGAGGCACAGGACATTCTCCAAACACCCGACAAGGCCAACATCCCCGTTATTTGCAAGAGGAAGAAATGCAGGTACAGGGAACACAGAGCGGGATGCCTCGTGAGGACCCACAGAAGGGGAGTGGAAAAGCTGCCATTACTGTCAATATTACTCGCCAACGTGCAATCATTGGACAATAAATTAGACGATCACGAATATCCTACCAACGGGACATCAAAAACTGTAATATCCTATGTTTCACGGAATCGTGGCTGAATGACGACATGGACATTCAGCTAGCAGGATATATGCTGCACCGGCAAGATAGAACAGCACACTCCGGTAAGATGAAGGGTGCGGTCTGTGCATGTTTTTAAACAACAGCTGGTGCAGGAAATCTAAGGAAGTCTCTAGATTTTGCTTGCCTGAAGTAGAGTATATTGCGATGAATTGCAGGCCACAGTACTTGCCTAGAGAGTTTTCAGCTATACTTTTCATGGCTGTTTATTTACCACCACAGACAGATGCTGGCACTAAGACCGCACTCAGTCAGCTGTATATGGGAATAAGCAAACAGGAAACCACTCACCCAGAGGCGGCGCTCCTAGTGGCCGGATACTTTAATTCAGGGAAAATTAAATCAGTTCTACCGAATGTCTATTAACATGTTAAATGTGCAACCAGAGGGAAAATAATTCTAGATCACCTGTACTCCACACACAGAGATCCCTCGCCCTCCATTTGGTAAATCCGACCACAAATCCTCCTGATTCATGCTTACAAGCAAAGATTAAAGCAGGAAGCACCAGTGACGCGGTCTATAAAAAAGTGGTCAGATGAAGCAGATGCTAAACTACAGGACTGTTTTGCTATCACAGACTGAAACATGTTCCGGGATTCTTCATGTTCCGGGATTTACACTACCTCCGGCGCCGACAGAGATGGCCGCCTCGCTTCACATTCCTAGGAAACTATGCAGTATTTAGTTTTTTTACGTGTTATTTCTTACATTGGTACCCCAGGTAATCTTAGGTTTCATTACATACAGTCGGAAAGAACTACTGAATATAAGAGCAACGTCAACTCACCATCAGTACGACCAGGAATATGACTTTCGCGAAGCGGATCCTGTGGGGGCGTATGCCTTATGAATAACGAGACGTGGTGTGATCACAACAACATACAGGAACTCAAGTCTTTCTGTTCACCTGGCTTACAATTCCTCACAATCAAATGTCGACCACATTATCTACCAAGGGAATTCTCTTCGATTATAATCACAGCCGTATATATTCCCCCCCAAGCAGACACATCGATGGCCCTGAACGAACTTCATTTGACTCTTTGCAAACTGGAAACCACATATCCTGATTCTGCATTCATTGTAGCTGGGGATTTTAACAAGGCTAATCTGAAAACAAGACTCCCTAAATTGTATCAGCATATCGATTGCGCAACCAGGGCTGGTAAAACCTTGGATCATTGCTATTCTAACTTCCGCAACGCATATTTCCATTGTAATACTTCTGACGTCCAATTTTGTAACTCCACCCATAACTTTTGGACTTTATAACATTCCCAGAAGGCATGGATTATTATAACCTAATGAAAAATGAACCTGGTAATCTAAATGAATTTACTGCGTGCCTAAGACCTATGGGTTTAACCTTCTGAATGAATGATTATATTGAAGAAAGAAGCTGCCTCTTAGTTCCGAGAGTCGATCCATTACCCAACAAGAAAAACAGACATGTATTTAGCCCAATTGTTTTTATCACTACAGACAGTAGGCTATTATTCCTCATTACCTACATTTATTTTCAACATTTGGCTAAGAAACCATGCCATAAATTAAGAATGATATATTTCTATTTTCACAATGCAATGTGGCACATTGACAATCAAATCGCTTTGAAAGATCCTTCTGATATTAGAAATAAAGCTACTAAAACAACAACTTAAAAAACAATCCATTTGTCACTCAGCGTTTTCCTTGAAGGCCAAAAAGCTTTTTTTTGTCTCATCTGGCCAGAGTACCTTCTTCCATTTGTTTGGGGAGTCTCTCACATGTCTTTGGCGAACACCAAACGTGTTGCTTATTTTTTTCTGGCCACTCTTCCATAAAGCCCAGCTCTGAGGAGGGTGCGGCTTAAAGTGGTCATATGGACAGATACTCCAATCTCCGCTGTGGAGCTTTGCAGTCTCCGTCAGGGTTATCTTTGGTCTCTTTGTTGCCTCTCTGAATAATGCCCTCCTTGCCTGGTCCATGAGTTTTGGTGGGCGGCCCCCTCTTGGCAGGTTTGTTGTGGTGCCATATTCTTTCTATTTTTTAATAATGGTTGTAATTGTGCTCCGTGGGATGTTCAATGTTTCAGATGTTTTTTTATAGCCCAACCTGATCTATACTTCTCTACAACTTTGTCCCTGACCTGTTTGGAGAGCTCCTTGGTCTTCATGGTGCAGCTTGCTTGGTGGTGCCCCTTGCTTAGTGGTCTTGCAGACTCTGGGACCTTTCAGAACATGTGTATACATACTGAGATCATGTGACAGATCTTGTGACACATAGATTGCACACAGGTGGACTTTATTTAACTAATTATGTGACTTCTGAAGGTAATTGGTTGCACCAGATCTTATTTAGGGGCTTCATAGCAAAGAGGGTGAATACACACGCACACACCACTTCTCTGTTTTTCATTTTTTCACATTTTTTGAAACAAGTTATGTTTTTCGTTTCACTTCACCAATTTGGACTGTTTTGTGTATGTCCATTACCTGAAATCCAAATAAAAATCCATTTAAATTACAGGTTGTAATGCAGCAAAATAGAAAAAATGCAAAGAGGGGGTGAATACTTTTGCAAGACACTGTATATATTACCTCTATTACCTCGACTAACCGGTGCCCCCGCACATTGACTCTGTACCGCTACCCCCTGTATATAATCTCGCTATTGTTATTCTGCTGCTGCTCTTTAATTATTTGTTCCTTTTATTCTTATTCTTATTCGTATTTTTTAAACTGCATTGTTGGTTAGGGTAAGTAAGCATTTCACAGCAACCTGTATTATTCAGCGTATGTGACTAATAACATTTGATTTGATTTAATTTAATTTTATATGACATTTCTAAAAGGAAACCACTACTAAAGGACACCAGTAATAAGAAGAAACTTGCTTGGCCAAGAAACACGAGCAATGGACATAGGACTGGGGGAAATCTGTCCAAATGTAAGATTTCTGTCCAGATGTAAGATTTCTGGTTCCAACCGCCGTGTCTTTGTTAGACACAGAGTAGGTGAAGCATGGAGGAGGAGGTGTGATGGTGTGGGGGTGCTTTGCTGGTGACACTGTCTATGATTTATATGGAATTCAAGGCACACTTAACCAGCATGGCTGCCACAGCATTCTGCAGCGATACGCCATCCCATCTGGTTTGCGCTCAGTGGGACTATCAGGACAATGACCCAACACACCTGCATGCTGTGTAAGGGCTATTTGAACAAGGAGAGTGATGGAGTGCTGCATCAGATGACCTGGCCTCCACAATCACCAGACCTCAACCCAATTGAGATGGTTTGGGATGAATTGGCAGAGTGCAGGAAAAGCAGCCAACAAGTGCTCAGCATATGTGGGAATTCCTTCAAGACTGTTGGAAAAGCATTCCAGGTGAAGCTGGTTGAGAGATTTCCAAGAGTGTCATCAAGGCAAAGGGTGCCTACTTTGAAGAATCTCAAATAGAAAATATTTTCTGATTTGTTTAATTAATTAGTCTTAATACCTTAACTTGATATGCGTGACGCTATGCCAGAAGCCTCTCCAGTCATAATAGTTCCACCTAGTTGAGGTATTTAAGAGACCTCATGAGCTGTCCTAACAATTAAGCGTTACCAGCATGTGTCTTGATTCTAGAAAAAGGCAGCTAGCCAGTTGTTCCTGCGCCATAGACAGGCTTTGGATTTGTTCAAGTAATGTTTTTATATTTCTATATGATCAACCCATAAATAATCTAGACCTACTGTGCATGTAACAGTATCTCCTGCGCTTTTGACAATGGTTTTACATGAGTTATAATTTACATAATATGCCTAAAATACCTATAACCAATTGGCTAAGAAATAATCACATTTCGTTCTGATTATTTCATTATTAACCTATGTCATATGTTATTTCAAGTTATCCCATAGAAGAGCATGCAAAAGCGATGTAGAATTGTTCAATAAGCATAATACTGCATGATACAGTGAAATGCCTATCACATCATTCAAAATATAACAATTGGTTAAATAAGGTTATCAATCAATCAATCAAACAAATGTATTTATCAAGCCGTTTTTACATCAGCCAATGTCACAAAGTGCTATACAGAAACCCAGTCTAAAACCCCAAACAGCAAGCAATGCAAATGTAGAAACACGGTAGCTAGGAAAAACTCCCTAGAAAGGTAGGAATCTTAGGAAGAAACCTAGAGAGGAACCAGGCTCTGAGAGGTGGCCAGTCCTCTTCTGGCTGTGCCGGGTGGAGATTATAACAGTACACGGCCAAGATGGTTGTAGAGGGTGCAACAGGTCAGCACCTCAGGAGTAAATGTCAGTTGGCTTTTCATAGCTCATCATCCAGAGTTGAATGATCAGCTGAATGATTGGCTATGAAAAGTCAACTGACGTTTACTCCTGAGGTGCTGACCTGTTGCACCCTCTACAACCATCTTGGTGCCATGCATAACAACATATAAGGCAACAATTAAAGTAGGCAAAGTAATCGTATCAGGCGAAAATTAAGGTTTTAAAGTATAAATGATATAAATGATAATTATGGTTTTACCATTGCAACATTTAATGTAGTCACATTCACCTCGGTTGTCTGAAGCATGCTGTAGAGTTCACAGCTTGCGATGCCTCATCTGTGGGCCAGGTGTAATTGTTCGGCAGCCTAACCTAAACTCAACAAAAAAAAGAAACGTCCTCTCACTGTCAACTGGGTTTATTTTCAGCAAACTTAACATGTGTAAATATTTGTATGAACATAACAAGATTCAACAACTGAGACATAAACTGAACAAGTTCCACAGACATGTGACTTACAGAAATGGAATAATGTGTCTCTGAACAAAGGGGGGGAGGTTTAAAATCAAAAGTAACAGTCAGTATCTGGTGTGGCCACCAGCTGCATTAAGTACTGCAGTGCATCTCCTCATGGACTGCACCAGATTTGCCAGTTCTTGCTGTGAGATATTACCCCACTCTTCCACCAAGGCACCTGCAAGTTCCCAGACATTTCTGGGTGGAATGGCCCTAGCCCTCACCCTCCGATCCAACAGGTCCCAGACGTGCTCAATGGGATTGAGTTCCGGGCTCTTGGCTGGTCATGGCAGAACACTGACATTCCTGTCTTGCAGAAAATCATGCATAGAACGAGCAGTATGGCTAGTGGCATTGTCATGCTGGAGAGTCATGTCAGGATGAGCCTGCAGGAAGGGTACCACATGAGGGAGGAGGATGTCTTCCCTGTAACGCACAGCGTTGAGATTGCCTGCAATGACAACAAGCTCAGTCCGATGAGCTCAGTCCAATGAGCTGTGACACACCGCCCCAGACCATGACGGACCCTCCACCTCCAAATCGATCCAGCTCCAAAGTACAGGACTTGGTGTAACACTCATTCCTTCGACGATAAACGCGAATCAGACCATCGCCCCTGGTGAGACAAAACCGTGACTCGTCAGTGAAGAGCACTTTTTGCCAGTCCTGTCTGGTCTAGAGATGGTGGGTTTGTGATCATAGGCAACGTTGTTGCCGGTGATGTCTAGTGAGGACCTGCCTTACAACAAGCCTACAATCCCTCAGTCCAGCCTCTCTCAGCCTATTGCTGACAGTCTGAGCACTGATGGAGGGAGGGTGCGTTCCTGGTATAACTCGCGCAGTTTTTGTTGCCATCCTGTACCTGTCCCGCAGGTGTGATGTTCGGACGTACTGATCCTGTGCAGGTGTTGTTACACATGATCTGCCACTGTGAGAACAATCAGCTGTCCTTCCTGGCTCCCTGTAGTCCTGTCTTAGGCGTTTCACAGTACGGACATTGCAATTTATTGCCCTGGCCACATCTGCAGTTCTCATGCCTACTTGCAGCATGTCTAAGGCACGTTCACGCAGATGAGCAGGGACCCTTAGCATCTTTCTTTTGGCGTTTTCCAGAGTCAGTAGAAAGGCCTCTTTCGTGTCCTAAGTTTTCATAACACTTATCTCCCTCACTAGCTTTAAGCACCAACTGTCAGAGCAGCTCACAGATTACTGCACCTGTACATAGCCCACCTATAATTTAGCCCAAACAACTACCTCTTTCCCTACTGTATTTAATTTATTTATTTATTTTGCTCCTTTGCACCCCATTATTTTTATTTCTACTTTGCACATTCTTCCATTGCAAATCTACCATTCCAGTGTTTTACTTGCTATATTGTATTTACTTTGCCACCATGGCCTTTTTTGCCTTTACCTCCCTTCTCACCTCATTTGCTCACATCGTATATAGACTTGTTTATACTGTATTATTGACTGTATGTTTGTTTTACTCCATGTGTAACTCTGTGTCGTTGTATGTGTCGAACTGCTTTGCTTTATCTTGGCCAGGTCGCAATTGTAAATGAGAACTTGTTCTCAACTTGCCTACCTGGTTAAATAAAGGTGAAATAAAAATAAATAAAATAACTGTGCCCTTAATTCCCTACCGTCTGTAAACTGTTAGTGTCTTAACGACCGTTCCACAGGTGCATGTTCATTAATTGTTTATGGTTCATTGAATAAGCATGGGAAACAGTGTTTAAACCCTTTACAATGAAGATCTGTGAAGTTATTTGGATTTTTACAAATTATAATTTTTGCTGAGTTTATTATTGGAATACAAACGAAGCCATTCACCCTTGATGGGCTACAAGCAGGACAATAGACTTGCTGAGAAATTCATGTTTTAGGTATAGCCAGGCCTGGAATTTCATGATTTTAGGGCCAAGACCATTTGCCCTTCAAAGGGTGCCCAATCTGCCAGGGCATCAAGGCCATCTGCTAGGGCACCAAGGCCATCTGCTAGGGCACCAAGGCCATCTGCTAGGGCACCAAGGCCATCTGCTAGGGCACCAAGGCCATTAACCAAAATAGAAAATGAAATTGGGTTTGAAAACAGAAAAACAGCAGCGATTCTTTTAAGAAAAACATACGTGTTTGTAAATGTACATAAACAATTAGCCTACAGTTCGAAATGTAGATGGTATCCTTTGCATATTGGCTACAACCTGTCATGTCCAGACCTACAGTACCTCCGGAACGTACGCTTTAACTTGTTTTAAAAATGATTAAATAAAAAGTAAAAAATACTCAGCAATCTACAGACAGTACCCCATAATAACAAAGCGTAAACATGTTTTTAGAAAATGTTGCTGTTTTATTAAACATAAAAACAGAAATATGTCTGGAGGTAACCTAGCACCATCCCTGCGGTGAAGCATGGTGGCGGCAGCATCATGCTGTGTGGATGTTTTTCAGCGGCAGGGACTGGGAGACAAGTCAGGATCGAGGCAAAGATGAAAGGGAGCGAAGTACAGAGAGATCTTTGATGAAAACCTGCTCCAGAGCGCCCAGGACCTCAGACTGGGTCGAAGGTTCACCTTCCAACAGGACAATGACCCTAAAGCAAACAGCTTTTATCTTTCTGATAAGGAAAGGCCGGTGTTTGTTGCACACTTGCGATCTCAGAAGAGGATGTCAACATTTTGAGACTATTTAACCATAAAAGGTAGTTTTTTAAACCCTGGCGTTTTTTTGTAATTTTTTGAGGCATGTCTTACCATGTTCCGACCATAGGAATGTTAAGGAGATTTTATTCTATAAACATTCCTGATATGCCATTGAAACCAGTTTTTCTCTCATGTTTTCAACTTTCCTTTGTTGTCCAGCAGCCAAAGACAAAATCCTAGTCATATTAACAACCCTTGAAAGCTTGATGATGCGTCTTTACAGCTTCCCTCTTTCTACATTTCTGAAGGATATTTCCATCTCTGTCATATGAAACCCCTCACATTTGCAGTGCACTTTTGAGAACAGTGTTTTCCCTCTATTTGCATTTTGGAATGTTGCGCTTATTACTGCTGAAGTTCTACCCTTGAGCTGTTCTTGTCTAGGTCTGCCAAGCTTGTAGCGTCATACCCAAGAAGACTTGAGGCTGTAATCACTGCCAAAGGTGCTTCAACAAAGTACTGTGTAAAGTGTCTGAATACTTATGTAAACGTGGTACTTCAATAAAAAATCTATATATACATTTGCAAACATTCTAAAAACCTGTTTTCAATTTGTCCTTTTGGGTTATTGTGTGTAGATTAATGAGGGAAAAATGAATTTAATCCATTTTAGAATAAGGCTGTAACGTAACAAAATGTGTAAAAAGGGTAGGGGTCTGAATACTTTGCGAATGCATTGTATCTGATAGAGTAATGTGAGGGAGAGGTGCTTCGGAGCGCTGCGATTGGCAGCAGGGAGAAGGAAATCCATTATTTAAAAAATGTGGACCATTTGGGAAAACACAAGAAATACAATAATAGTACAGCTAAGATTAAAAACAGTGGCATGCATTCCTGATTGCAACATGCTTTACCCAACATGTTGCAGTCCATTTATGCTTGAATGAAATGATCAGACCAAAAGTTGAGGACACAACAGTTCACCTGACATAAGACGAAGGTTTTACATATCTAACTCTATCACAGACCTGATTTGCCCTGTTGAAAATACATCAACCCCCTACAAATATGTAAATGTATTATAGTCCACATAATAATCAAAACAACCTTTTACCAGTTAGTGATGTATCTACTGTATATCTAATAGACATAAGCATATAATGTATTTGTTCATCACCATCTTTATCATTAATTAAATCATGATTTTTAAAAAAGACTAGATGGAGTAGATGTGCGCAAAGCCGCCCTCTGGTGTTTGAAATGAGCATTAACGTCAAGCACCGCGACTCACCTTGGCCTAACAGACCTCAGCACACTATACTGCAGTATGATGCAACTTTAAAATGAACCACTGTATATGTTTCAAGGAGACCACCATAGTCCCTGTGTCCGAAAACACCAAGGTAACCTGTCTAAATAACTATCGCCCCGTAGCACTCACATCTGTAGCCATGAAATGCTTTGAAAGGCTGGTCATGGCTCACATCAATAACATCATCCCAGACACACTGGACCCACTCCAATTCACATACCGCCCTAACAGATGATGCAATCTCGAATGCACTCCACACTGCCCTATCTCAGCTGGACAAGAGGAACACCTATGTGAGAATGCTGTTCATTGACTACAGTTCAGCATTCAACACCAAAGTACCCTCCAAGCTCATCACTTAGCTAAGGACCCTGGGACTGAACACCTTCCTCTGCAACTGGGTCCTGGACTTCATTACGGGCCTCCCCAGGTTGTGAGGGTAAGCAACAACACTTCCGCCATGCTGACCATCAACACTGGGACCCCTCAAGTAGAGGTCTTCCCGGTTCCGTGGCTTTCCCACCCGACCCAGCATGCATAAATAAAGCATTTAAGGAGACCCGTTCCGAATAGACCAGAGGACCGTCAGACCCGTTCTGAAAAGACCTGTGGTAAAACAGACCCAAACAGACATGTTCTGGTTCGGATCCGAGAGTAGAAAGAGAGAGAGAAAGAAACCTCCGACGGGGTGCTGCCAGCAGCGTCAATAAACAAGTGATATTGGCCAAATGAAACATAGTTACAAACTGGCTATAATAAATTACTAAAAAACTGTCAGTTGTGTTTCGATGTGTCGTATTTTCAAGACTGTATAGCCTATTGTTTTATTGGTATTTATTTGATTATTTTTGTACCCTTATTTGACCAATTAAGTTGACTGAGCACACATTCTCATTTACAGCAACGACCTGGGGAATAGAGTCGGGGTTGGTTCCTTGCCAATCTTTGGCTTATTGGTGAAATCAGCAGTCAGACAATATCTTCTTTAAGTAAATCAATCAAAACCTTTATTAATGCAATTGCAGACAGAGGTTGACAATCAGGAACATAGCACGCATGTTTCTAAGTAAGTTCTGCACCCGACCTAAGGGCACAGCTGATTTTATGCATGTGTTCACTCCCTAGTGGTATGATCACCTACGTCAATGTATGTGTGTATCAATAAGCTGAGGTTACCTTATAAGGCAACCTAGTACAGTAGTTTATCTGAATTTATTAGAATTGTCAGCTGTCACACAAGATCAAAATATCAAAACCAGACAGTGGTTACTTCCCTTTATCTAGTTTCGGTGTAACAGTTTTCTTCCTGGGAAGGAGAGGCGGTCCAAAATGCAGCATGGTTATTTATAAACATCTTTAATGAAAGATGAAAATGTGAACACTATACAAAATAAGAAAACATGGAAAAACCGAAACATTCCTAACTGATGCAAAACACAGAGACAGGAACAATCACCCACAAAATACCTAAAGAATATGGCTGCCTAAATATGGTTCCCAATCAGAGACAACGATAAACACCTGCCTCTGATTGAGAACCACTCCAGGCAACCATAGACTTACCTAGAACACTCAACTGAACACAACCCCATAGACTACAAAACCCCTGGACAAAACAAGACACATAAATCACCCATGTCACACCCTGGTCTAACCAACATAATAAAGAAAACACAGAATACTAAGACCAGGGCGTGACAGTACCCCCCCCAAAGGTGCGGACTCCCGGCCGCACACCTAAACCCATAGGGGAGGGTCTGGGTGGGCGTCTGTCCACGGTGGCAGCTCTGGCGCGGGACGTGGACCACACTCCAACACAGTCTTAGTCCGCTCACTTAGTGTCCCTTGAGTGGTGACCCTCGCCGCCGACCTTGGCCTAGTAACCTTAACAAAGGGCCCCACTGGACTGTGGGGCAGCTCCGGACTGAGGGACAGCTCGGGACTGAGGTAGCTCGGGACTGAGGGGTAGCTCGGGACTGAGGGGTAGCTCAAGACTGAGGGGTAGCTCAAGACTGAGGGGTAGCTCAAGACTGAGAGGTAGCTCAGGACTGATAGGTAGCTCAGGACTGAGAGGTAGCCCAAGACTAAGAGATAGCTCAGGCAGGTTGACGGCTCTGGCAGATCCTGGCTGGATGGCGGCTCTGGCGGATCCGGCAGATCCTGGCTGACTGGCGGCTCTGGCTGCTCCATGCTGACTGGCGGCTCTGGCTGCTCCATGCTGACTGGCGGCTCTGGCTGCTCCATGCTGACTGGCGGCTCTGACGACTCCATGCTGACTGGCGGCTCTGGCGGCTCATGACAGACGGGAGACTCTGGCGGCTCATGACAGATGGGAGACTCTGACGGCTCATGACAGACGGGAGACTCTGGCGGCTCATGACAGACGGGAGACTCTGGCGGCTCATGACAGACGGGAGACTCTGGCGGCTCATGACAGACGGGAGACTCTGGCGGCTCATGACAGACGGGAGACTCTGGCGGCTCATGATAGACGGGGAGACTCTGGCGGCTCATGACAGACGGGCAGCTCAGGCAGCACTGGGCAGACGAGCTGCTCAGGCGACGCTGTAGAGGAGGAAGGCTCTGACAGCGCTAGACAGGCGAGGCACACTGCAGGCCTGGTATGTGGTGTCGGCACTGGTGGTACTGGACCAAGGACACGCACAGGAAGCCTGGTGTGGGGAGCTGCCACCGGAGGGCTGGTGCGTGGAGGTGGTACTGGATAGACCGGACCGTGCAGGCGCACTGGAGCTCTTGAGCACCGAGCCTGCCCAAACTTACCTGGTTGAATGCTCCCGGTCGCCCTACCAGTGCGGCGAGGTGGGCTGTGCAGGCAAACCGGAGACACCATGCGTAAGGCTGGTGCCATGTACGCCGGCCCAAGAAGGGGCAGCCAGGGCGTGACATTCGGTCTGACTCAGACCTAGCCTGCAAGCACACTCTCGCAACAGCCAGGGCTTAAAACCTATCTAGGGTACATGGGACGGTAGCGTCCCACCTGACCAACATCCAGTGAAATTGCAGAGCGCGAAATTCAAAAATACTAAATTCAAATATTTAACATTCTTGAAATATATGTGTTATAAATCAAAATAAGGCCTGACTTCTTGTTAATCCAGCCGCCGTGTCAGATTTCAAAAAGGCTTTACTGTGAAAGCAAACCAGGCAGGTGTGACACAAAAGTCAGAAATAGCGATATAAAAATGCCTTACCTTTGATGATCTTCTTCTGTTGGCACTCCAAAAGGTCCCAGTTACATCACAAATGGTCCTTTTGTTCGATAATGTCCTTCTTTATATCCATAAAAACTCAGTTTAGCTGGCGCGCTTCAGTCAATAATCCACTCAGTTTCCCTCCATCAAAATGGATACAAAATGAATCCCAAACGAATAAACTTTTCCAAACAAGTCAAACAACATTTATAATCAAACCTTATGTATCCTAATACGCAAATAAACAATCAAATTTAAGACGGAGAATAGTATGTTCATTACCGGAGATAAATAAGAAAGAACGCACTTTCCTCCACGAGCTTGGAAACATTACAGCCAAAATGGGAGCCACCTAGAAAAACTACAATTTCTGGGTCATTTTTCCAAAAAAACGCCTGAAACTCTTTCTACAGACTGTTGACATATGAATCTTAAGGTCCCCTTAATCAATAATGGGGAGGGTCTTTGGGACCCACCCCCGGCAATAGTTACAGGAGAGAGGAGGGGGGATGAATTAGGTGGCCATGATGGATTAAGGCCAGATTGGACATTTCAGCCAGGGCACGGGTTAACACCGCTACCCTTACGATAAGTGCCGTGGGATCTTTAATGACCACAGAGAGTTTTTACTTTCCTAAAACAATTTTTCATTAAATAGGCCTACAATAATAATAATGATATACAATAATAGTAATGATAAAACAAATGTATAATAAATATGAAAATCAATATATGAAAGTTTGAAAATTGCAATTAATCCTGAATAGTGAGATGCACACAGTCCATTTGGCTGCACCAATGTTCTTCTCATCTTGATCCACCACAACATTAAAACGTGTCCCGGGGACATTTCCCTCGCCAGCTTCTTTCCACTATATTCCTTCTCCTTTAACTTTCATTTTCCTTAGGCTTTGCAGTCAACAGTAGTCTAGGTCAAGGCTGATTTAATTTGTTCTTTCATTTGTCAGCAGTGGGCACACACATGAGGTGAGCAGCTGTAACCAGTTTGAGCTGGATATAAGCTATACGTTTTATTGAGTTGCAATTGGCTGACACGGAAAACAAGCTTGTGCCGTTCTCATCACCTCACAAACATTAAATGAAGCGAGGATGGGTCCAATTGGGTCCCGTCAGTCAATCAATTTGAACTGCATATACCCGAGACCCGTGGCAATTATATCAGACTCGACCCAAATCCGAGACAAAAGTCAGATATTTAGGAATCGGACCCGATCTCGTCATTTTGGGTCTGTTAGATCCGTGAAGACATCTACCCACAGGGGTGTGTGTTTAGTCCCCTCCTGTACTCCCTGCTCACCCACAACTGGTGTGGTCGCGCATGACTCTCAGCGCATATCAGACCATCATTACGTTTGCCGACGACACGGCGGTGTTAGACCTGATCACCGGTGACGATGAGACATCTTATAGGGAGGAGGTCAGATACCTGGCAGTGTGGTGCCAGGACAACAACCTCTCCCTCAATGTCAGCATGACAAAGAAGCTGATTGTGGACTACAGGAAATGGAGGGTCGAACACGTCCCCATTCACATCGACGGGACTGTAGTGGTGCGGGTCAAGAACGTCAGGTGTCCACATCACTAAGGATCTATCATGGTCCACACACACCAACACAGTCATGAAGAGGGCACGACAACGCATCTTCCCCCTCAGGAGGCTGACATTTTTTTTGCATGGGCCCTCAGATCCTGAAAAAGTTATACAGCTGCAACATTGAGAGTATCTTGACTGACTGCATCATCGCTTGGCATGGCAACTGCTTGGCATCCGACCACAAGGTGCTACAGAGGGCAGTGCGTACAGCCCAGTACATCACTGGGGTCGAGCTCCCTTGGTTCGCTCCGCTACCGCATGGCAAACTATACCAATGCACCAAATCTGGAACCAACAGGACCCTCAACAGCTTCTACCCCCAAGCCATAAGACTGCTAAATAGTTCATGAAATATTTAACCAAATAACTACCTGGACTATCTGCGTTGAGCATTTTTGTTTTGTTGCACTAACTTTTTTGTCTCATCATCACATTACGCTGCTGCTACTGTTGACCATCTGTCACTGTATTCCTAGTTGTACGTACATATCTACCTCAATTACCTCGTACCTATGCACATCCACTCAGTAATGGTACCCGTGTATATATCCAAGTTATTGTTACTCATATGTTATTACTTTTATTATGAAGTGTTTTACTTTGGGAAGGGCCCGTAAGCACTTCACTGTTAGTTTGCACCTGTTGTTTATAAAGCATGTGTCACGTTCTGACCTTTATTTCCTTTGTTTTTGTCATTATTTAGTATGGTCAGGGCGTGAGTTGGGTGGGCAGTCTATGTTTGTTTTTCTATGATTTGGGTATTTCTATGTTTCGGCCTAGTATGGTTCTCAATCAGAGGCAGGTGTCATTAGTTGTCTCTGATTGAGAATCATACTTAGGTAGCCTGGGTGTCACTGTGTGTTTGTGGGTGATTGTTCCTGTCTCTGTCTTTGCACCAGATAGGACTGTTTAGGTTTTCCATGTTTATTGTTTTGTAGTGTTCATGTGTACATTTACATATTAAAAGAACCATGGACACTTACCACGCCGCATATTGGTCCTCTGATCCTTCTCGCCTCTCCTCTTCGGAAGAAGAGGAGGAAATCCCTGACAGAATCACCCACCCAACTCGGACCAAGCGGCGTGGTAAATAGCAGCGACGACAGCAGCAGCAGCAACAACAACAGCGGCCAGCATCACAGGACTCCTGGACATGGGAGGAGATACTGAACGGAGAGGGACCCTGGGCACAGGCTGGGGAATATCGCCGCCCCAAAGCAGAGCTCGAGGCAGCGAAAGCTGAGCGGCGGCGATATGAGGAGGCAGCAGTGCGACAGGTACGAGAGGCAGCCCCCAAAAAATTTTTGGGGGGGGCAGACGAGGTGTGGTACTAAGCCAGGTAGCAGACCTGAGCTCACTCCTCGTGCTTATTATAAGCAGCGCATTACTGGTCAGGCACCATGTTATGCGGTTAAGCGCACGGTGTCGCCAGTGCGTGCCCATAGCCCGGTGCGCTTTAGGGCAGCCCCCCGAAAGTGCCATGCGAGTGTGGGCATCGAGCCAGGGCGTATGGTGCCTGCTCGGCGGGTCTGGTCGCCGGTACGCAGTTTTGGTCCAGGGTAACCTGCGCCGGCTCTGCGTGCTGTGTCTCCGGGGGCGCTGGGAGGGTGCAGTGCGTCCTCTGCCTGCGCTCCGCTCGTGCCGGGCAAATGTGGGAGTGGAGCCTAAGGGAGAGGTGCGTGTAGTGAGCACTAGATCTCCCGTGCTTATCCACAGCCCGGTTCAACCTGTGCCTGCACTCTGGAGGGTCCGGGCTAGAGTAGTTGTCCAGCCTGGGGAAGTGGTGCCAAGGTTGCGCACCAGAGCTCCAGTGCTCCCCCCACAGCCCGGTCCTTCAGGTGCCTCCTCCTAACACCAAGCCTCCTGAAGGTCTCCCCAGCCTGGTGGTTCCTGTGGCAGCCCCACACACCAGGCTGTCTCTCTGTCTCCTCCCTGCAGGTGGTCCTGTCTGTCCGGCGCTGCTGCCGGAGTCTCCCGCCTGTCCGGCGCTGCTGCCGGAGTCTCCCGCCTGTCCGGCGCTGCTGTCGGAGTCTCCCGCCTGTCCGGCGCCGCTGCCGGAGCCTCCCGCCTGTCCGGCGCCGCTGCCGGAGCCTCCCGCCTATCCGGCGCCACTGCCGGAGCCCCTCTGCCCAGAGCTGCCCCTCTGCCCAGAGCAGCTGCTCTGTCCCGAGCTGCCCCTCTGTCCAGTGGGGTCATTGAGAAGGCTGGCCATGGTGAGAAAGCCACGGAGGCGGACAATAAGGCGGACTAAGACATGGTGAGGTGGGGTCCGCGTCCCGCGCCAGAGCCGCCACCGCGGACAGACGCCCACCCAGACCCTCCCCTATAGGTTACGGTTTTGCGGCCGGAGTCCGCACCTTTGGGGGGGGGTACTGTCACGTTCTGACCTTTATTTCCTTTGTTTTTGTCATTATTTAGTATGGTCAGGGCATGAGTTGGGTGGGCAGTCTATGTTTGTTTTTCTATGATTTGGGTATTTCTATGTTTCGGCCTAGTATGGTTCTCAATCAGAGGCAGGTGTCATTAGTTGTCTCTGATTGAGAATCATACTTAGGTAGCCTGGGTGTCACTGTGTGTTTGTGGGTGATTGTTCCTGTCTCTGTCTTTGCACCAGATAGGACTGTTTAGGTTTTCCATGTTTATTGTTTTGTAGTGTTCATGTGTACATTTACATATTAAAAGAACCATGGACACTTACCACGCCACATATTGGTCCTCTGATCCTTCTCGCCTCTCCTCTTCGGAAGAAGAGGAGGAAATCCCTGACAGAATCACCCACCCAACTCGGACCAAGCGGCGTGGTAAACAGCAGCGACGACAACAGCAGCAGCAACAACAACAGCGGCCAGCATCACAGGACTCCTGGACATGGGAGGAGATACTGAACGGAGAGGGACCCTGGGCACAGGCTGGGGAATATCGCCGCCCCAAAGCAGAGCTCGAGGCAGCGAAAGCTGAGCGGCGGCGATATGAGGAGGCAGCAGTGCGACAGGTACGAGAGGCAGCCCCAAAAAATTTTTTGGGGGGCAGACGAGGTGTGTGGTACTAAGCCAGGTAGCAGACCTGAGCTCACTCCTCGTGCTTATTATAAGCAGCGCATTACTGGTCAGGCACCGTGTTATGCGGTTAAGCGCACGGTGTCGCCAGTGCGTGCCCATAGCCCGGTGCGCTTTAGGGCAGCCCCCGAAAGTGCCATGCGAGTGTGGGCATCGAGCCAGGGCGTATGGTGCCTGCTCGGCGGGTCTGGTCGCCGGTACGCAGTTTTGGTCCAGGGTAACCTGCGCCGGCTCTGCGTGCTGTGTCTCCGGGGCGCTGGGAGGGTGCAGTGCGTCCTCTGCCTGCGCTCCGCTCGTGCCGGGCAAATGTGGGAGTGGAGCCTAAGGGAGAGGTGCGTGTAGTGAGCACTAGATCTCCCGTGCTTATCCACAGCCCGGTTCAACCTGTGCCTGCACTCTGGAGGGTCCGGGCTAGAGTAGTTGTCCAGCCTGGGGAAGTGGTGCCAAGGTTGCGCACCAGAGCTCCAGTGCTCCCCCACAGCCCGGTCCTTCAGGTGCCTCCTCCTAACACCAAGCCTCCTGAAGGTCTCCCCAGCCTGGTGGTTCCTGTGGCAGCCCCACACACCAGGCTGTCTCTCTGTCTCCTCCCTGCAGGTGGTCCTGTCTGTCCGGCGCTGCTGCCGGAGTCTCCCGCCTGTCCGGCGCTGCTGCCGGAGTCTCCCGCCTGTCCGGCGCTGCTGTCGGAGTCCCCGCCTGTCCGGCGCCGCTGCCGGAGCCTCCCGCCTGTCCGGCGCCGCTGCCGGAGCCTCCCGCCTATCCGGCGCCACTGCCGGAGCCCCTCTGCCCAGAGCTGCCCCTCTGCCCAGAGCAGCTGCTCTGTCCCGAGCTGCCCCTCTGTCCAGTGGGGTCATTGAGAAGGCTGGCCATGGTGAGAAAGCCACGGAGGCGGACAATAAGGCGGACTAAGACAATGGTGAGGTGGGGTCCGCGTCCCGCGCCAGAGCCGCCACCGCGGACAGACGCCCACCCAGACCCTCCCCTATAGGTTACGGTTTTGCGGCCGGAGTCCGCACCTTTGGGGGGGGGTACTGTCACGTTCTGACCTTTATTTCCTTTGTTTTTGTCATTATTTAGTATGGTCAGGGCATGAGTTGGGTGGGCAGTCTATGTTTGTTTTTCTATGATTTGGGTATTTCTATGTTTCGGCCTAGTATGGTTCTCAATCAGAGGCAGGTGTCATTAGTTGTCTCTGATTGAGAATCATACTTAGGTAGCCTGGGTGTCACTGTGTGTTTGTGGGTGATTGTTCCTGTCTCTGTCTTTGCACCAGATAGGACTGTTTAGGTTTTCCATGTTTATTGTTTTGTAGTGTTCATGTGTACATTTACATATTAAAAGAACCATGGACACTTACCACGCCGCATATTGGTCCTCTGATCCTTCTCGCCTCTCCTCTTCGGAAGAAGAGGAGGAAATCCCTGACAGCATGTGACAAATAACATTTGATTTGATCTCAATGGCCAATGAATGGAGGAACATATAAGACCCCACCCAGCAGACAATCATGTTCAAATTGTCATGCTGCGTCACACGGTTGCTAAGCTAGTTGTCACACAATCTATTCTAAAAGTCAGGGGTATGAGTCGAGAAATATGCCTATTGTCCTCAAAAATATTTGTACAATTATTCAATATTATAAACAACAAGTTCATTATCTCACATCTCGGAAAATATTATTTGTAATGTTGTGCTTCTTGTCCACGTAATTCATGCTAATGTTGTTTTTTTTGAGCTAGCACCCAATTGACTCTCATTCACTCATTGAAGGAGTGCACTTTTTGTCCCAGAATCTCCACTGACAACATACGGGCATCGTTCACAATGTCCGTTAATACGAATCAATAGAGTTTCCCATCTCCTCATTTCTTAAAGTAACCCTGGCCTGACCTTTCCTAAATGGTAAAGATCTCTTCCCCATTGTTCCAAGATGGTGTACAGTAACAGATCCAGTGTGTGTGGGGGTCTATATGTGTGTGCATGCGTGTGTGTGTGATTGTAAAACCCATCCAATCTCAAGCTGGGGCCTGTCTGATCTGACATGCTGGTGATATTTTAACACAGTAAATGCCATGATCCCCTTGACAAGCCAGCTCATGAAAACAGGCCCAATCTGAGGGTTTTAACACAACATGCTTCTCATGTAATGCTACCCCCACCTTTTGTGGCAGAGACAGAGACGAGAGGAAACGGCGATAGGGCTCCAGACCTAATCCGATGAAAAGCTGACTGACAACGCAGCACTGATTCCACATTCATTGAAGGCCTTGTTTTATTTATTTAATATTTGAAATAGCGGCTGGGTAAGACAGAGTATAAATAGTTATTGTGCTACAAACATCCCTCACCTGTTGGAATGGCTGCATGGGGCTGGGAGGATTAACAGAGAGAGAGAGAGCGAGAGACGAAGAGAGATAGGGAGAAAGGGAGAGAGCGAGAGGGGGGAGGGAGAGAGATAGGGAGAAAGGGAGAGAGAGGGAGGGAGGGAGAGAGATAGGGAGAAAGGGAGAGAGAGGGAGGGAGGGAGAGAGATAGGGAGAAAGGGAGAGAGAGGGAGGGAGGGAGAGAGATAGGGAGAAAGGGAGAGAGCGAGAGGGGGAGGGAGAGGGATAGGGAGAAAGGGAGAGAGAGGGAGGGAGGGAGAGAGATAGGGAGAAAGGGAGAGAGCGAGAGGGGGAGGGAGAGGGATAGGGAGAAAGGGAGAGAGAGGGAGGGAGGGAGAGAGATAGGGAGAAAGGGAGAGAGAGAGAGGGAGAGGGAGAGAGAGAGATAGGGAGAAAGGGAGAGAGAGAGGGAGGGAGAGATAGGGAGAAAGGGAGAGAGAGAGAGGGAGAGGGAGAGAGAGAGATAGGGAGAAAGGGAGAGAGAGGGAGGGAGAGATAGGGAGAAAGGGAGAGAGAGGAGGGAGAGAGATGGGGAGAAAGGGAGAGAGAGAGAGAGGGGAGGGAGGGAGAGGGATAGGGAGAAAGAGAGAGGGAGGGAGGGAGAGAGATAGGGAGAAAGGGAGAGAGAGAGGGAGGGAGAAAGGGAGAGAGAGCGAGAGATAGGGAGAAAGGGAGAGAGAGAGGGGGAGAGAGAGAGAGAGAGAGAGATAGGGAGAAAGGGAGAGAGCGAGAGGGGGAGGGAGAGGATAGGGAGAAAGGGAGAGAGAGGGAGGGAGGGAGAGAGATAGGGAGAAAGGGAGAGAGAGGGAGGGAGGGAGAGAGATAGGGAGAAAGGGAGAGAGAGAGAGGGAGAGGGAGAGAGAGAGATAGGGAGAAAGGGAGAGAGAGAGGGAGGGAGAGATAGGGAGAAAGGGAGAGAGAGGAGGGAGAGAGATGGGGAGAAAGGGAGAGAGAGAGAGAGGGGGAGGGAGGGAGGGAGAGGGATAGGGAGAAAGAGAGAGGGAGGGAGGGAGAGAGATAGGGAGAAAGGGAGAGAGAGAGGGAGGGAGAAAGGGAGAGAGAGCGAGAGATAGGGAGAAAGGGAGAGAGAGAGGGGGAGAGAGAGAGAGAGAGAGAGAGATAGGGAGAAAGGAAGAGAGAGAGGGAGAGGGAGAAAGGGAGAGAGAGGGAGAGGGAGAAAGGGAGAGAGAGAGAGAGAGAGAGAGAGAGAGAGAGAGAGAGAGAGAGAGAGAGGGGAAGAAAGAGAAAGAGAGGGAAAGAGAGCAAGTGAGAGTGAGAGAGGGGGGGATATGTCAACCCATGTCAACGTTGTGATTTAGAAATCTTGAACTTGACCTGAAAATGTGTGATTAAAAGTTATTTTGCATGTCATTTAGGAAACCCCAATTAGGGCTTTAGAATATTGTTATGATGCCACATAACTTCCTATAGGCAGACATTAACCCATAACTTCCTATAGGCAGACATTAACCCCAAATAAATGGCTGTTTGTAAGGCAGTCTTTAATCTTCTTATAGATGTGTTGTAGTGGTAGTGCAGGTCTATATCTCAACCTAAAACCCTAACCGTTGGTTTTGTTTGACCCAGTAAGTGGATCTTTTACTATCTGTTCCCAGTTCCATGTGTCCTTCAACCCTTTGCCCTGTTAATATTTCCTCAACATCAAACTGGTCTGTTGGGACATGACCAGTAAAAAATCTTGGAGTTATTTCACTTCAGCCACTTAGAGAAGGAAACCAAGGGCTCTTAAAACATATGTGGTAACTCTACCAATAACACTAGAACAACACCCATAAGTGCAGATCCACACATGCCTAATCAGATACCATACACCACAGGGACTTGGTGGCACCTTAATTAGGGAGTATGTGATTGTGGTAATGACTGGAGTGGAATAGGAGGAATGGTACCAAATACATCAAACACGTGGTTTCCAGGTGTACGATGCCATTCCATTTGCTCCGTTCCGGCCCCTCAGAAGCCTCCCCCTACCATACACCATAATGACAGCATCCAATCCAAAGTTGTATTTTTACATGACAATAAGACACGCAGCCGTCTTGCATTGTTAGACTTTCTGAAAGTGTTTTATTTCACCGGGAAGATTGCCTCCTTCCTTTCGAGTCAACACGTCAGACCACTCTGGGATCCCAATAAGCTGCAAAGCCTCAGCGAAATGTCAAGATAATGAGAAATTCTAATAAACACAGCTGAAGAAAGTCAATATGCTGTTTGAGGAAGCGAAGTGGGAAAAGAAAGGAATCACAACACATTAACACCCAGGTCATGGATTATGCCTATGGCTGGGAAGCACTGGCTACAAATTCATTGGAAACTGGAAATCTAATTTCCAACGCATCTCATATGTGGAGAGGTTCTCTGCCTCTCAATCATTTGTTGTTGACCCCCCCCCCTCTTTCTCTCTCGTTCCTTTTATTTTTGTAATTGCCCTCCAGTCCTGTGTGTAGTGTATTAGGATGTCAACGGAAGTTCCGCAGTTTGTTCGTGTATTCATTTCTACCCGACTCCGGGTTGCGGAGGCTGAAAGGGGAAGCAGGGAAGGAAATAGAGAGATTTAGATGTGGGGTGATTGAAGGGAAGAGGAGGGGTTTGGGGGCAGAGGTTCACTGTGTCTCTGTGTGTTTACAGTGTGTGTTTATCAGACCGGCCCTGACATTTCCCCTCCCAGAACACCTGTGAGTGAGACGCCATGTTTTTCAACTCCTTCCTGGTAAGTCTCTTTGCTCTTTACCCCCTGCTATCTTTAGGTCTTAGCTGAGAGTTCAACTCTGTTTTTCCTCGCCTTTCGTCTCTCTGCTGATAGAATGATAGATTTCCAAAGGTAAAATACCTCAAATGAATCGAATGCCAGGAATATCAAACACTACTCAAAACTTGTCTCAGTGAGTGACAGCAGATTTATTAAGTCAAAACACATTACTGACTTTTCTATGCTGAATTGTTTCTCTATTATGTGTCTCTCCCCATTAGTCTCCCAGATAGACAGAGTCCCTCAGGACAGTGTCATTGTGTGAGACTCACCTCGATAAGGAACACAGACCCCGACTGGTATGGATGTACTCACATCTTGTTATTATTCAGAATAAATCTGCATAGCAACTCAGCTCTCTCTACAAAACAAGTGAGGGGTGAAAAAGCGTGTTTTATTACCTTGGGCTTGGTTATCACACACCCAAAAACACATATACACACACTAACTTGGGCTTGGGTATCTCACACACATGCACGCACGCACGCACGCACACACACACGCACACACACACACACACACACACACACACACACACACACACACACACACACACACACACGCACACACACACACACACACACACACACATCTTCTCGTCCTTTCTCTCTAGACTGTAGCAAATTGATGCCAGTATAAGTGGTGAACGAGGGATTCGTTATACTGATTCTATTCCTGATGCTATTATTCACAATTAAAGAGGAGAGTCTTGAATATTTCAATAAGATTTAGAGAGTCTGCTATGTGCAATATGCATACCAATGCCATCAGGGAGCAATCTGCCTCCCACGTTCTCTACTACCAGTCAATAAAGCCAGAGTACACCGAGACAGGAAGAATTCACTTCTAAAAAAAACACATGCAGTATCAGTCAAAAGTTCAGACACACCTACTCATTCTAGGGTTGTTGTTTTGAAACAATTGAAACAATTAAATAAAACACATGGAATCCTGTAGTAACTAGGAGAAATTAGAAACCTATGAGAAATCTCAGAACTCTGTTGGGGAAAGAAAAAATACATGTTTAGAGAAGTAAGAAGTCAAAATATCTGGATCACATATGTACAATTCCCGGTGTATTCTAGATGGCCTACAAAGCATTCACAAGCCCCCTGGGAGGGAAGATAGACCTACTGCTGCAAAGGAAATACTTCCCCAGATATCAAACTGTTATTCACATTTGAATGAACTACAGGTGTCAGAGTCTCATAATTAGTTTCACCTGACCCCTGTTTTACCCTGGGTTTAATCAGCACAGGAAGCTGAGAGCAGCAGAAACACACACACATACCTGCATCAGCACCAGGAACAGCCATCAGAACCCAATGCATGACCAAAGGCCTTCCGTCTGCGAGATTACAAAAGCAATATTCAATTCCGCTGAGAAAGAAAGACAAAAAAAAGACAAAAAGATAGAGATAGAGAGTGAGAAAGCGAAAGATAGAGTGAGGGACAGACATAGCGAGAGAGAGAGAGAGAGAGAGAGATAGATGGAGCGAGAGAGAGAGAGAGAGAGAGAGAGAGAGAGAGAGAGATAGATGGAGCGAGAGAGAGAGAGAGAGAGAGAGAGAGAGAGAGAGAGAGAGAGAAGAAAGAGAGAGAGAGATGGAGGGAGAGCGAGAGAGAGAGAGAGAGAGATAGTGAGAGAGAGAGAGAGATGGAGGGAGAGCGAGAGAGAGAGAGAGAGAGAGAGAGAGAGAGATGGAGGGAGAGAGATGGAGGGAGTGCGAGAGAGAGAGAGAGAGAGAGAGAGAGAGAGAGAGAGAGAGCCTTAGGGGAAGGAATAAAGAGGGGATGTGTAATTCCTTTAGAAATATTAGAATACTCTATACCAAGAGACATGGAATATGATAAAGAAGGGAGAGAGAGACAGCAGTTTGAAACAGGAGGAAATCAAGGAAGATGTGTTTCTGTTGTCTGCTTGGGCTGTTAAAGACACAAAGCAAGGAACCAAAATGAATATGTTTAGCTCATCTCAGATGAGGAGTATTCTTTCCGATCCTCTACTGACTGTAAAGTACCACTGCAAGGGAGTGTGTTAGAGAGTGCGATAATGAGAGAGCAACGGAGAGGGAGATAGTGTGTATGTGAGTGAGTGAATGGGAGAGAGAGTGTGAAATGAGCGATAGAGGACATGAATAAAACATTCCATCCAGATTGACGGTCTGAGAACGTGCAGCAGGCCAACAGTGAGTAAGCCAAATGGTTATTCACAGGCAGAGGCTCTCTCTCTCTCTGCCTCTCTTCTTCTCTCTCTCTCTCTCTCTCTGCCTCTCTCTTTCTCTTGCCTTCTCTCTCTCTCTCTGCCTCACTCCTCTCTCTGCCTCTCTCCGCCTCTCTCTCTGCCTCTCTCTCTCTCTGCCTCTCTCTTTCTCTCTCTCTCTCTCTCTCTGCCTCTCTCTGCCTCTCTCTCTGCCTCTCTCTCTCTCTCTCTCTCTGCCTCTCTCTCTCCTCTCTCTCTCTCTCTCTGCCTCTCTCTCTCTCTCTCTGCCTCTCTCCTCTCTCTGCCTCTCTCTCTGCCCCTCTCTCTCTCTCTCTGCCTCTCTCTCTCTCTCTGCCTCTCTCTCTCTCTCTCTCTCTCTCTCTCTGCCTCTCTCTCTCTGCCTCTCTCTCTCTCTCTGCCTATCTTTCTCTCTGCCCCTCTCTCTCTCTCTCTGCCTCTCTCTCTCTCCTCTCTCTCTCTGCTCTCTCCTCTCTCTCTCTCTCCTCTCTCTCTGCTCTCTGCCTCTGCCTCTCTCTCTCTCTCTCTGCCTCTCTCTCTCTGCCTCTCTCCTCTCTCTCTGCCTCTCTGCCCCTCTCTCTCTGCCTCTCTCTGCCTCTCTCTCTCTCTCTGCCTCTCTCTCTGCCTCTCTCTCTCTCTCTCTGCCTCTCTCTCTCTCACTCAGTCTTAGATCTGTCTACTTTGCATTATGACATGTCCATGTAATTCCCTGTCAGATTTCCAAAGCACACTTAAACAGACAAGCACATTTGTATACCTAAATAATTACCAACTTTCCTCTTTCCCTGATCTGACCTTCACACTACTAGTGTCATCTCTCCTGTCAGTCAGTTAGCATGGGGAGTGAATGGTGGAAATGACAACTAAGCAAGGCTAACACTACGTAATGCTACAATGCTGTATGCTACAGTACAACACTATAATATGCTACATGTCATTACACATTGTTTGTCATTCCTGCCTTGCTTCGTTATGCTACAGTACATGCTCTAACATTTAAAAACGAATCCATGCCGACACACTTTGCGATGGCAGCATCGTCCTTAATGAGAATTACTGGTGAAAAACCATAGGTATCGGGACAGAGACAAATGCAAGATTGTCTGTTTTACATTAGGTTGGTGAATGTCACCGATAATAGCAAACTCGACTTTCTCGTGCAGACTAAATTCTCTCTCTTTGTCTCTCTCTCCTTCACATACTCTTCCCTCAGGAGGACAACAGGAGTCGTAAAGGCCTCGGCAGCAGGAGCAGCAGGGGGATTATGGATTTGAGATGTTCCTGTTTAATCTGTTTCCTCCCTGGCTTTTTAATTGCAGGTGGTCCATGGAGAGCCCAGCGCACCAACGGGTCAGGATTGCTCCAAAATGGCCGCAGGTGGCGAGGGACAGGGATCAGAGTGGATGTGAATGATAATAAAACTCCCAGCATCCCCAAGGAGCTTAGCCTGCCTCTATCTCTCCCCGCCTGTCTGTCTCTTCCTCCAACCTCCCATCCACTATCTTTTGCTGTCCGTCTTCCTCCCCTGGGCTCCCGCCTCAGCCTTACTGTCTTGTTCATTCTCTCGCTTTTTCTCTTTCTTGCTCAGTCTCTCTCTCTCTCTCTCTCTCTCTCATCCCTCTCCGTGTATCACTCTCCTTTGCTGTTTTTCTTTTTCTCTGTCCATCATGGTTTCTATCTCCTCTTTTTCATGTGAAAATATATTAGTGTCAGGAGTCCCCTGCTGCTGCTCGCCTGCTGTAATACCCATCACCAAGAACAGACCCACTGTCCACACTGTCAGCTAGCTGGCTGTGTGTGTGTGTGTGTGTGTGTGTGTGTGTGTGTGTGTGTGTGTGTGTGTGTGTGTGTGTGTGTGTGTGTGTGTGTGTGTGTGTGTGTGTGTGTGTGTGTGTGTGTGTGTGTGTGTGTGCGCGCATACGTGCCTGTCTTTCTGCCTGCCTGCATGCCTGTCTTTTTGCCTGCCTGCCTGCCTGTCTTTCTGCCTGCCTGCTTATGTCTACCTCTCTGTCGATCTGTCTGCCTGACTGCCTGTCTGTTCATACACAAACATCATCCGTTTAGGGGTGAGCTGGGCTCAGTGTTTTGCTGCTGTTTTGAACTATCAGTGGTTATTTAGTGGCTTTGAAGTGCTTTGAACGCCTACCTTTAGGGACGCAGCGGTTCAAATGGTTCTCTTCTCTCTCCCATCACTTCCTCTCACATGACACACACACACATACACATTTACTCACAAACATACACACGCATGCACACACATAGGCTAAATTAGAAGTGATGCAGACCAGGCCCCTGCCAAGTGTCAGTCAGTCTGGGAGAGCAGGAAGCAGGCAGCTCTGATTCTCAGCTTTGACATGCTGGATTAATGTAGACAGGTGGGGACCAGGGGTGTGTTACCCTCATTTAGCGTATTCACTGCCTGTGTGTGTGTGTGTATGTGTATGTGTATGTGTGTGTGTGTCTGTGTCTGTGTCTGTGTCTATGTGTGTGTGTGTGTGTGTGTGTGTGTGTGTGTGTGTGTGTGTGTGTGTGTGTGTGTGTGTGTGTGTGTGTGTGTGTGTGTGTGTGTGTGTGTGTGTGTGTGTCTGTGTCTGTGTCTGTGTGTCTGTGTGTCTGTGTGTCTGTGTGTCTGTGTGTCTGGGTGTGTGTGTGTGTGTGTGTGTGTGTGTGTGTGTGTGTGTGTGTGTGTGTGTGTGTGTGTGTGTGTGTGTGTGTGTGTGTGTGTGTGTGTGTGTGTGTGTGTGTGTGTGTGTGTGTGTGTGTGTGTGCGTACAACAAGATCTCAAAGTTTTACCAATTTAACTTCAGATTCGGACCTTTCTCCACGTTTCTCCAAAAGTCAAATTCTACAGTTGAGGTTTGGGAAAGTGTTAAAACAAAAACATCTAAGAGTTCATTTGAGGAATTCATTCTGAATGGTTAAGATAAAGGTTAAGGTTTGGGATAGAGTTAGTACTGGGACTGAATACATGACCCTCGGAGCCGGAGCTTGCGTCCACAACACACAACACCCTAGTAAAACCCAAGCCTACTTGATATTAATAGCGCTCACCGTTACTCCTAGTGGTGGATTTTGAAAGCATCTCCCAACGTCCGCTGGACATGGATGGATGTCCAATTTCAAAGTGAATCTGGAGCGACCTGTCTGGTGTGTGTGTGTGAGTTAGTTAGCCTGTGGAGTTCTCCAGCTGAGCTAAGGGGTTATTGATTTATAGCACAGGTGCAAACTGAACTGAAAAACGTTGTGCTTAAATCTACATCTCAATCCTGTCCCGGCTAACCCTCTAGGCTCCCTTTTATTTATTTATGCCAAAATCACACCAACTCTCTCACCCCCATCTTGAAAGAAATCGATAACCAGGTTTACTTGAATTTTCCTTCAATGCTAAGGAACTGACAATACATGCACACACTTATACTCACACACACTTTAGAGAGAAGACTGTTTATTTGTCTCAGTGCGCTGTGAGATGGTTCCACAGATTACTCCTTGTTCACCGCTTAAACACTGAGCATCTGGTGAGGTACCGTGGTCAAGAACACAACAACACACACACAGAAACACACCGACACACACACACACACACACCCTATGTAGATCCTCCATATGCTCCGGAGGAGCTACAGCAAACCAAGAGCAGAGCAGGCGTAAAGAGCCTTTCCTGTTGCGGACTCTTATTGTGTTTGGAGAGTAGCCTAGAAGTCAATGCTTAGAGTCCCGCTCTCTCACACACTCTTTCTCTCTTCCTTTCTCTGACTCACACACACATAAATACACACACACTCATACACACATATGAACACACTCACACACACCTCTTTCGCTCTCTTCACTGTAGACAGGAGCACCTCAGGGCGATCAATAAGGTAGAGGAGCCCTGAGGAACCACACTGAGTAGGACAGTAAACTCTATCTGACCCATCAAACACTGTCTGTCTGTCATACACACACACACACACACACACACACACACACACACACACACACACACACCACCCTTTAACCTCTCACTGTGCTCCTACACAGCCCATTGGCCAAGTCCACCTTCTCATTCTGGTTCCGAGCTTCTGATTGGCTGCCTCCACACCAAAAATGGGCCAGCACATTTGATTGGCCCACTCATATCTTAAATATAATTGAGATTTAGATATGAATATTTAATATGATTTGGAAACAAATTATATGAGAAAAAAATCTATTTGTTGACACCATAACTACTGGAAACATCTTTAGAGATACTTAACACAGACAGAGAAATTACAGTTAATTTAGCTGTTTTGTATAGCTTGTCTCCAGTGGGACATATTTGCTAAATATGCTAAATAAGTTGCTTCTAGCTACTGCAGAGCTTCATTCATCACATGTGATTTGATATCACTAAGACATTACATTTTCATTGAACAGAATAACACATTTAGAGGTCAAGGCGTCGGGATATGGGAGTAACCCTGGATGTGTGTGTGAGTGAGTAGTAGACCCCTGCCTGTTGGTTATTGAGTGACAGAAGATGGACAGAGGTGATGTGGACTCTAGCGGAAAGGCTGCCAGCGAGAGGGTAGAGAGTAGAGAGTAGAGGGTAGAGAGAGTGTGTGACTCCAGGGAATCAACTGATGGAAGTATCATCCAACACCCAAACAGAAGAACTCATCACAACATATTCAAACCATGACACAAGACATGGGTCCAGGGCTACAGTACCTCAAGTCTAAGGAAGGTAACATCACTGCGCGATGCTAACCTAGCCATCCACCACAAAGAAAAATGGTAGTATTCTAGATCTCGATCTTTCACGTCACTCACATCTAAGATCTTTTATTCAGTCTAATAATCCCAGTCAGTCATTTGTCTTGCTCAGGCTGATTGCTTTACAACGTAAAGACACAACTTGTATCTTACATCACCTGCAGTAAGAATCAACCACTCAGGGTTAAACGCTGCTGAACAGAATTGAAGGGAAAGCCTTTGTTTTTGATAGCCCAGTTTGTGTGGTTAGATATGACTGCACTCCTGATGGGATGTTGATCTTTTCTGAATACCTAATGTTCTATTTCACTTACAGCAGCGTTATGCATCCATCCACAATAGGATACAGACCTCTGGTGGGTTTGTTAAGGGGTTCTGCATGGTGCTGCAGTGACCCCAAGTGGCCAAGAGGAGAATTGACACTGCTCAGTCAAGCTGAAACAATAGGGCTCACGAGGAGATGAAGCTCTCTGAGACTCATTCAAACACAATTTGTAACACACTACACACATATGCACACACACCTAGTCATGACAGGTACTCGGGCTAGGGCGTTGACTGGTAACACTTGTGCGTGCAAGTGAGCTGAGTAGCATACCAGTCCCTGTGTGTGAGCATGTCTTCGGAGACAGAAAGTAAAGGACATGATTAATTCTCCCGCAATGTGTCTGTGAGGGAGAGGAAGCAAGGGAAGGAGAAGTGGAAGAGAGGAGAAGGAGGAGAGGAAGAGATAAGGAGGAGAGGAAGATAAGAGAGGAAGGAGGGGAAGAGAAGGGAAGGCAAATCTCCCTGACAGTCTGATTTAGTGCACAGATGTTTGTGCCAGGCAGGGTCGGCGTGCCGTGAAATGTAATCATCCCACCCCCCGGACACACACAACATGGCATAGCGCACTCACCCACATACACACATTCACGCACAGGCTAACACACCAACAGACACACACCTGCCACCACGCAGCAAGGCGAGAGTCAGCATCTTTTAGCGCCAAGCTAATAAATACCCCCATCCCTCTGAGGTGTTTAAATCAGCATCCGTTCACAGCGCTGCAAGTGTGTGTGTTTCTCAGGGGGAGCGGGGTTCCCGACAGCTGGGTTGAAGGCCTGTTCATCTCCACTGGGCTGAGGCGGCTACTCTCTCTCTCCTTATCTCTCGCTCTCTCCCTGTCTCTAGTGTGGATCAAAGTCTCCTGCCAGACCAGAACACACACACACACACACACAGTCTCTGCCTCTCTGTCTCTACTGGCACTGAAGTCTGCCTCGCTGGATCATGCACCTACAATGTGCTGCATGTTCCCCTTGACACATGTCCTGAGGTACTAACAGCTGGCGAGGAGAAGAGGAGGAGAGATAGAGACTATTGTTGAATGAAAGATAGAGTGGGAAGGAAACAGAAGTAAGTGAGAGGCAGAGGTAATCATCAGAAATTCCTTTCATTCTACAGTTGTAGGGACTCACCAATCAGAAATCGGGAAAGTCTTCCATATCGTTGTCATAATGCATCTCTTGAAATAATGACCTTTTAACAATATTTTATCTGTCAGGAAGATTTCTTTTTTTTAATCTTTGTTTCTCTCTGTACTATTTCACCCAAAACAACAGTGTATGTCTGATAGATGTGTTCGGTTTGATGTGTTGATACCATATCGGCTCATGTTTTGTTCGTACTGACACTGGCTTCACAGTTCAAAGCTCTTTGACTGAGTGATAATTCAGAGCATGGAGAGAGAAACAGAGAAACCGAAAGACCGAGAGACCGAGACAGAGAGGGTAACGGAAGTTGGGATGATGAAATTACATTCAATATATTCCATGACCCTCTCTCTCTCTTTATTCGATTCCTGTCCAGAAGCCTCGTCTCAATCGATTGAACAAGTAATCTCTGAGAGCTGGCATTCCGATGCACAGCTTAATAAGAGTGATGTTACAGATGCCAAGTTTTGTGTGTGTGAGCACATAAGTCTGTGATCCATCCAACTGTTTATACATCATAATGTCAATGAGAGAAATGCACAGTGTGTTTGTCACTTTATCTCTGAAGAGACAAACAGGCTTTATCTTATGTTAATATAACCCTCTATTGATTCCGCTTGCCTTAGCATAGATCCATGAGGACTAGATCAGTCATGTCTGGTGAGCCTCTAATTGCACATGTATACAGTGTCTATATTGTCAATGTCAAAGGGGAATGGGTTCATATTTTAGCTTCCAGGCATACTTATAAAGACTGCATGCAAAGATGAGTCTGTTTAGTCATGAATAAATATTTTTCTACTAAAGAATACATGTAACAGTATGGATACCAAATGACCAGCAAAGCCAACGTTGTCTTGTCTTTGTCAATGAAAGCAACCTTGCCACAATATGTGTGTATCGGTGCTAAACACAGGCAGTAGGACACTGAGATGCAGACATTGTCACACACAGGTAGTGACACTCCGTCTGCGTCTTGACTCTGTGTACCTGACAGACTTGTTAGTTTCACAGTCAGGAAGAACCCTCCATTATGTTTCTCTATATATTACTGTCAAAGACCAGAGGAAGCAAAAACACCATGACTGCCAGATTACCATACCTACTGTATGCATATGTCTGTACTTACGAATACAGAACTATTAACACGGTATATGCATGCATACATATGTATCTGAATTATTATCCGCGCTCTGTCAGGTCACTGGTTTTATTGGGCCGGAGGCAGACAACACTGGCTGGCTGAGGAGTTTGCTAGTGTAATTGTTTTTTCCTCTCGTCTTTTTGCATGTTCATTAGGGCTCTGGGGCATTCATGTACGACTATGCAGCCTCGTCTCGGCTTGGCTCTGAATCAGTGGCTCAGTGTGTAAAGAAAACTGGAGCCTGCGGACTACTGCAGGCACTGGGCTGGTTTAAGACCCCCGACTCTTATGAAGCTGTTATAAAGACGACACAGGTGTGCTCACACATGCGGGCACACGCGTGCGTACGTAAAACTCAAAAACACACGAACGTAACACTCGCACACACGAACAGAACACTCCAAAACACACACACGCACACACACAAATTAGCACTTGAGACCAATCAGAAGGTTGTACATGATCTGAGACTGTCCTGATACAGAGGAATATCAATTATGTTGAGAAACGTCTAATGAAATCACTGCCTCTATGGCTGACAGAATGTCAAGGGCTGTTGAAATGACCAATTGAGGATAATTGTTATGCCAATCCAAAAATATATCTCTGATGAGAGTGAGAGACGGACAGGGGGCAGAGAGGGAGAGGGAAAGAGGGAGGAGAGAGAGATGGGAGGGGAGAGAAGGAGAAAGAGGGAGAGAGAACGAGACAGGGAGGGAGAGAGATAGGGAGGGAGAGAGAGCGAGACAGGGAGGGAGAGAGATAGGGAGGGAGAGCGAATGAGACAGGGAGGGAGAGAGATAGAGACAGGAGGGAGAGAGAGAGCGATAGAGACAGGGGAGAGAGAGAGCAATAGAGACAGGAGGGAGAGAGAGCGATAGAGACAGGAGGGAGAGAGAGCGATAGAGACAGGAGGGAGAGAGAGCGATAGAGACAGGAGGGAGAGAGAGAGCAATAGAGACAGGAGGGAGAGAGAGAGCAATAGAGACAGGAGGGAGAGAGAGAGCGATAGAGACAGGAGGGAGAGAGAGAGCGATAGAGACAGGAGGGAGAGAGAGAGCAATAGAGACAGGAGGGAGAGAGAGAGCAATAGAGACAGGAGAGAGAGAGAGCGATAGACAGGAGGGAGAGAGAGCGATAGAGACAGGAGGGAGAGAGAGCGATAGAGACAGGAGGGAGAGAGAGCGATAGACAGGAGAGAGAGAGAGCGATAGAGACAGGAGGGAGAGAGAGCGATAGAGACAGGAGGGAGAGAGAGCGATAGAGACAGGAGGGAGAGAGAGCGATAGACAGGAGAGAGAGAGAGAGCGATAGAGACAGGAGGGAGAGAGAGAGCGATAGACAGGAGAGAGAGAGAGCGATAGACAGGAGAGAGAGAGAGCGATAGACAGGAGAGAGAGAGCGATAGAGACAGGAGGGAGAGAGAGCGATAGAGACAGGAGGGAGAGAGAGCGATAGAGACAGGAGGGAGAGAGAGCGATAGAGACAGGAGAGAGAGAGAGCGATAGACAGGAGAGAGAGAGAGCGATAGACAGGAGAGAGAGAGCGATAGACAGGAGAGAGAGAGAGCGATAGACAGGAGAGAGAGAGAGCGATAGACAGGAGAGAGAGAGAGCGATAGACAGGAGAGAGAGAGAGAGCGATAGAGACAGGAGAGAGAGAGAGCGATAGAGACAGGAGAGGGAGAGAGAGCGATAGAGACAGGAGGGAGAGAGAGCAATAGAGACAGGAGAGAGAGAGAGCGATAGACAGGAGAGAGAGAGCGATAGACAGGAGAGAGAGAGCGATAGACAGGAGAGAGAGAGAGCGATAGACAGGAGAGAGAGAGAGCGATAGACAGGAGAGAGAGAGAGCGATAGACAGGAGAGAGAGAGAGCGATAGAGACAGAGAGAGAGAGAGCGATAGAGACAGGAGGGAGAGAGAGCGATAGACAGGAGAGAGAGAGAGCGATAGACAGGAGAGAGAGAGAGCGATAGACAGGAGAGAGAGAGCGATAGAGACAGGAGAGAGAGAGAGCGATAGAGACAGGAGAGAGAGAGAGCGATAGAGACAGGAGGGAGAGAGAGCAATAGAGACAGGAGAGAGAGAGAGCGATAGACAGGAGAGAGAGAGCGATAGAGACAGGAGAGAGAGAGAGCGATAGAGACAGGAGGGAGAGAGAGCAATAGAGACAGGAGAGAGAGAGAGCGATAGACAGGAGAGAGAGAGAGCGATAGACAGGAGAGAGAGAGAGCGATAGACAGGAGAGAGAGAGAGCGATAGACAGGAGAGAGAGAGAGCGATAGAGACAGGAGAGAGAGAGCGATAGACAGGAGAGAGAGAGAGAGCGATAGACAGGAGAGAGAGAGAGAGCGATAGAGACAGGAGAGAGAGAGAGCGATAGAGACAGGAGAGAGAGAGAGCGATAGACAGGAGAGAGAGAGAGCGATAGACAGGAGAGAGAGAGAGCGATAGACAGGAGAGAGAGAGAGCGATAGACAGGAGAGAGAGAGAGCGATAGAGACAGGGGAGAGAGAGAGCAATAGAGACAGGAGGGAGAGAGAGCGATAGAGACAGGAGAGAGAGAGAGAGCGATAGAGACAGGAGGGAGTGAGAGAGCGATAGACAGGAGAGAGATAGAGAGATGCTAAACACAGATTGTGTGAGGCAGTACAGATAGTATTGTGGGGAGCTCTGCCTAACCATACACAATACAGGTTGTTTAGATCCAGTGGGAGCTCACACCATTTCATCCAGGGGACCCTTTGGGGAATTATTTCTAAAAACTCAACCACTTTGGTGGATTGTTCATTCAAGATGTACTATATTGTTTTATCTACCACTTGTTTTTTTGGTGGATTGTTCATTCAAGATGTACTATATTGTTTTATCTACCACTTGTTTTTATTTTTTTAACAAAAAATCCACCATGGCCAGAAGAAACGAGGCATGCCGTTTTTACACCTGAGTCTGCAATACGTTCTGATATTAATTGGGGACAAATGTCTCTTTGGTTAAAAACAAGTACCACATTTTAAAATTAATTAACAAATAAAAAGAACAAAGTGAAATCAATGAAAATACAAAATACAAAATGGGAAGTCCTTGGCTTGTTGACGCTCCCACAGTGGTATGGGCTCCCACAGTAGTATGGGCTCCCACAGTAGTATGGGCTCCCACAGTAGTATGGGCTCCCACAGTAGTATGGGCTCCCACAGTGGTATGGGCTCCCACAGTAGTATGGGCTCCCACAGTAGTATGGGCTCCCACAGTAGTATGGGCTCCCACAGTAGTATGGGCTCCCACAGTGGTATGGGCTCCCACAGTAGTATGGGCTCCCACAGTAGTATGGGCTCCCACAGTGGTATGGGCTCCCACAGTGGTATGGGCTCCCACAGTAGTATGGGCTCCCACAGTAGTATGGGCTCCCACAGTAGCATGGGCTCCCACAGTAGTATGGGCTCCCACAGTGGTATGGGCTCCCACAGTAGTATGGGCTCCCACAGTAGTATGGGCTCCCACAGTGGTATGGGCTCCCACAGTAAATCAAATCAAATTTTTATTTGTCACATACACATGGTTAGCAGATGTTAATGCGAGTGTAGCGAAATGCTTGTGCTTCTAGTTCCGACAATGCAGTAATAACGAGCAAGTAATCTAACTAACAATTCCAAAAAAAACTACTGTCTTATACACAGTGTAAGGGGATAAAGAATATGTACATAAGGATATATGAATGAGTGATGGTACAGAGCAGCATAGGCAAGATACAGTAGATGATATCGAGTACAGTATATACATATGAGATAAGTATGTAAACCAAGTGGCATAGTTAAAGTGGCTAGTGATACATGTATTACATAAGGATGCAGTCGATGATATAGAGTACAGTATCAACGTATGCATATGAGATGAACAATGTAGGGTAAGTAACATTATATAAGGTAGCATTGTTTAAAGTGGCTAGTGATATATTTACATAATTTCCCATCAATTCCCATGATTAAAGTGGCTGGAGTAGAGTCAGTGTCATTGACAGTGTGTTGGCAGTAGCCACAATGTTAGTGGTGGCTGTTTAACAGTCTGATGGCCTTGAGATAGAAGCTGTTTTTCAGTCTCTCGGTCCCAGCTTTGATGCACCTGTACTGACCTCGCCTTCTGGATGACAGCGGGGTGAACAGGCAGTGGCTCGGGTGGTTGATGTCCTTGATGATCTTTATGGCCTTCCTGTAGCATCGGGTGGTGTAGGTGTCCTGGAGGGCAGGTAGTTTGCCCCGGTGATGCGTTGTGCAGACCTCACTACACTCTGGAGAGCCTTACGGTTGTATGGGCTCCCACAGTAGTATGGGCTCCCACAGTAGCATGGGCTCCCACAGTAGTATGGGCTCCCACAGTGGTATGGGCTCCCACAGTAGTATGGGCTCCCACAGTGGTATGGGCTCCCACAGTAGTATGGGCTCCCACAGTAGTATGGGCTCCCACAGTAGCATGGGCTCCCACAGTAGTATGGGCCGTAGTAGCAGTACTCTTGAGAATGGGCCATGGCGATCATTCAGAGATCCAGGGGAGTCGCGTCAAGGCCACCCACAACAACAGCATAAGAACTGCATCTGTATCCTGACTAACTCAGTCTATCAGCCTATGTTAAATCTTCAAGAACAAAAGCAATATGCCCAAGGACTAAACCAAAACCAAATCATGAGGTTGCCACAAAGGAAATAAACAATACAAATAATAACTATTTTTTTTAAACTCACACTCGCTCCAGTGCTCACTCGCTCCACTAGGCAACACACTCGCTTCGCTAGGCAACACACTCGCTCCAGTGCTCACTCGCTCCACTAGGCAACACACTCGCTCCACTAGGCAACACACTCGCTCCAGTGCTCACTCGCTCCACTAGGCAACACACTCGCTCCGCTAGGCAACACACTCGCTCCGCTAGGCAACACACTCGCTCCAGTGCTCACTCGCTCCGCTAGGCAACACACTCGCTCCGCTAGGCAACACACTAGCTCCAGTGCTCACTCGCTCTGCTAGTCAACACACTCGCTCCGCTAGGCAACACACTCGCTCCAGTGCTCACTAGCTCCACTAGGCAACACACTAGCTCCACTAGGCAACACACTCGCTCCAATAGGCAACACACTCGCCCCGCTAGGCAACACACTCGCTCCGCTAGGCAACACACTCGCTCCAGTGCTCACTCGCTCCGCTAGGCAACACACTCGCTCCACTAGGAAAGGCGGCCAAAGGGGGAATAGGCTTTGGGGGTGACCAGTGAAATATACCTGCTGGAGCGCGTGCTACGGGTGGGTGCTGCTATGGTGACCAGTGAGCTGAGATAAGGTGGGGCTTTACCTAGCAAATACTTATAGATTACCTGGAGCCAGTGGGTTTGGTGACGAATATGAAGCGAGGGCCAGCCAACGAGAGTATACAAGTTGCAGTGGTGGGTAGTATATGGGGCTTTGGTAACAAAACGGATGGCACTGTGATAGACTGCATCCAATTTGCTGAGTAGAGTGTTGGAGGCTATTTTGTAAATGACATCTCCGAAGTTAAAGATTGGTAGGAAAGTCAGTTTTACGAGGGTATGTTTGACAACATGACTGAAGGATGCTTTGTTGCGAAATAGGAAGCCGATTCTAGATTTAATTTTGGATTGAAGATGCTTAATGTGAGTCTGGAAGGAGAGTTTACAGTCTAACCAGACCGAGGTATTTGTAATTTACCAAATATTCTAAGTCAGAACCGTCCAGAGTAGTGATGCTGGACAGGCGGCCAGGTGCGGGCAGCGATCTGTTGAAGAGCATGCATTTAGTTTTACTTACATTTAAGAGCAGTTGGAGGCCACGGAAGGAGAGTTGTACGGCATTGAAGCTCTTCTGGAGGTTAGTTAACACAGTGTGCAAGGAAGGGACAGAAGTATACAGAATGGTGTCGCCACCATCGATAAAAGACAATACTGTGCAGCCGTATTTATCGACCTGGCCAAGGCTTTCGACTCTCTCAATCACCACATTCTTATCAGCAGACTCAACAGCCATGGTTTCTCAAATGACTGCCTCACCTGGTTCACCAACTACTTCTCAGACAGAGTTCAGTGTGTCAAATTGGAGGGCCTATTGTCCGGACCTCTGGCAGTCTCTATGGGGATGCCACAGGGTTCAATTCTCGGGTTGACTCTTTTCTCTGTATATATCAATGATGTCGCTCTTGCTGCGGGCAATTCTCTGATCCACCTCGACGCAGACGACACGCTTCTGTATACTTCTGGCCCTTCCTTGGACACTGTGCTCACTGACCTCCAAACGAGCTTCAATGCCATACAACACTCCTTCCGTGGCCTCCAATTGCTCTTAAAACCAAATGCATGCTTTTCAACCATTCGCTGCCTGCACCCGCCCGCCCAACTAGCATCACCACCCGACCTAGAATACAGGTATGTGGACTACTATAAATACAGTACCTAGATGTCTGGCTAGACTGTAAACTCTCCTTCCAGACTCATATTAAACATCTCCAATCCAAAATCAAATCTAGAATTGGCTTTCTATTTCTCAACAAAGCCTCCTTCACTCACGCTGCCAAACTTCCCCTAGTAAAACTGACTATCCTACCGATCCTCGACTTCGGCGATGTCATCTACAAAATAGCTTCCAACGCTCTACTCAGCAAACTGGATGCAGTCTATCACAGTGCCATCCGTTTTGTTACAAATCACCTTATACCACCCACCACTGCGACCTGTATGCTCTGGTCGGCTGACCCTCGCTACATATTCGTCGCCAGACCCACTGGCTCCAGGTCATCTAAACGTCTATGCTAGGTAAAGCTCCGCCTTATCTCAGTTCACTGGTCACGATAACAACACCCACCCGTAGCACAGATATATCTCACTGATCATCCCCAAAGCCAACACCTCATTTGGCCGCCTTTCCTTCCAGTTCTCTGCTGCCAGTGACTGGAACGAATTGCAAGAATCGCTGAAGTTGGATACTTTTATTTCCCTCACCAACTTTAAACATCAACTATCTGAGCAGCTAACCGATCACTGCAGCTGTACATAGTCCATCTGTAAATAGCCCACCCATTCTACCTACCTCATCCCCATACTGTTTTTATTTGATTTACTTTTCTGCTCTTTTGCACACCAGTATCTCTACTTGCACATCATCTGCTCATTTATCACTCCAGTGTTAATCTGCTAAATTGTAATTATTCGCTCCTATGGCCTATTTATTGCCTACCTCCTCATGCCTTTTGCACACACTGTATATAGACTTTCTTTTCTCTACTGTGTCATTGACTTGTTTGTGTTATTGGCTTGTTTATTGTTTACTCCATGTGTAACTCTGTGTTGTTGTCTGTGTCACACGGCTTTGCTTTATCTTGGCCAGGTCACAGCTGCAAATGAGAACTTGTTCTCAACTAGCCTACCTGGTTAAATAAAGGTGAAATTAAAAAAAAATAATAATAATATTCATAATCTTCTAATTCATGATATATGGCTGGCTGGCCTGCTAGTGGCTTGTGTGTATATTTTTGAATATGGTAGTTCGCTAGAGTATAGACTACCTGTGTTTAGTTTAGTAATTTGAAAGTCGGAACAAATGCTGGAACAAAAAGTTAGCACGAGAAGGGGGTGACCTGGGGAGCTCTAATGTACCAGAACGCTTTATAATATTATCTTCTTTGGGGTCGGTGTCCCATCCACGGGATGGTTGAGCTAACGTAGGCTAATGCGATTAGCATGAGGTTGTAAGTAACAAGAACATTTCCCAGGACATAGACTTATCTAATATTGGCATTCATTCTTGTTAATCTAACTGCACTGTCCAATTTACAGTAGCTATTACAGTGACGTAATATCCTGTTATTGTTTGAGGAGAAGCCCCTCTCATAGGACCACTATAAGCCCTTGGCGGGCCACTTTTGGATCTCTGGCATTCAGCCTCCACTCAGAGGACAGCTATAAGCCCTAGGCAAGCCAGCTAGCCATGAGTTCATTTGAAAGACAATAGCAAGGAATTTCTCTAATCTAAGATTGGGCCTGCCACCTTACAACTAACCACAGCCAGCCAGAGGCTGCAAGCTGTTTCAGTTGTTTCTATAAATACCTTGCATTTGTTGTGATTTTAATTTGATTCAATTTATTTGTCAATTTAAAAACACAATGAAACCCCACGTGGACATAATGCATTTACAATCATTGAGGATGACAGGAAAAGTGATACACCTAATAACTTACAGTTTAAGAAAATATATGATATATTGATTATGCCCAAAAGTAGCCTACATTTTTGCCTTTGATTTAGTATACTATATATTTGAGGCAACACAAATGGTTTCTTTCTAGCAAGAAATGCCACTCTCGAAACCGTCTCACCCACCTGAGGAAAGGTGTTGATCGCTAAGTACAGTAGGTGCAGCACCTCTTAAACACCACAGAAGAAGATAAAAAGCCTCAACATGAATTTAACTCGATGGAGGATGGTAACCAAGTTTTCAAACCTGTCTTCGATACAGACAGTAACCAGTAGCTTTTTGGAAAATACTATTCCACAGACGTTTGGAACTAAAGCACAGTTTAATTGTTTGTATTTATCAACGAAAAACTGAACAAAATGGCACCCATTCAGTCGATATAGATAGATGGAGCACCAATTAGCTAGCCTGGATTTTGAATCATGCATGTTAAGACAGGAGTGCCAGTGCCATTTGTGGGAGACAATAGACCTCATTAGCTAACAAACTCACCCCATTCCGGACAAATGTGCGCAACCGCAACATTCAAATGAGGCTACAAAGAAAACTAATGGGACTGTAGCGACTGTGTTGACTTCCAAATTGGGGGTGTGAACTAGGTTTCTAGTCAAGCGTTGATCGACATGGTAATGGCTCTATAGTATTGGAGAAAAGTTGAAAAAACTGACCCTCCGTTACATCGGGACGTGTCATGTCGTAACGTACAGCACGCATAAAGCAACTATTTCTGTCTTACAATCTCTCTCCACCAGGTGTAACACTACTCTCATCCTTTAAAAACAAGAAATGGACAGTGACGGGGGTAAGGGGGATACCTAGTCATTTTTTGCGTCATCATTGCATGCGATCATCGTTCTCAAAGCCGCTGTTTATTTCTAAGATCACTTTAGCACCGCCCTAAAAACTCGATTCAAATTCGACACAAGCATTCAAATAGGTATGTAATGACACATTATATAAACTCTTTATAGTGTTTTATTTACATTTTAGAGGCGATAAGGTGATAAGTTGGACAGATTTAAAAAAAGACCCGACAGGGCTCATTGCCTGCTTGAATTATGCAGAAACGGGCAGCGTTTAGGTCAGGTAATTGATTATGTTGGAAAGGGGAGAAATTGTGCTTTACAATGGTATTGACATTACAGTTGATCTGGAACTATTACTTTCTGGTGGCGCTAAAATAAGGGCAATTGTACGGACCAAGGCGACTTACGAGTTTATGTTAGCTAGACATTGTTAGGGGGGGTTTCACCAAACACAAACACATTTGAAAATTTTTCTCATTTTTAGTTCTCATCTTTTCATGCACCAGATTACTGCTTTCCTTCATTTGTGAGTAGTTTTACTTGTGTAGCATTAACGTCAACGAGGTAAATAACTTTTGTTAATGTTACTTGGCTAGCTTGCTAACATTACGTCTGGCTAGCTTGCTAATGTAAGATGGCTGGCTAGCTTGCTAACGTTAGCTAACTAGCTAGAAACAATAACTTGGCCATTGCTAGTTAGCTAAATGATGGCAAATGCTGTTAACTTGGCTAGTTTTCTATCTGATTGTGTCCTTGCCAAATTACTTAGCTAGCTAACTTGCTACATTAGATGGTTTGCTAGCTAACAACATTGACTACTGTTATATGTAGCTATGTAGCTAGCTACATTCAGAGGAGAAAAGAGCCCCTTTATTCATGTATTTATTCACCACAGCACCATGTGGATGTGATAGCCATGAAAGCATGTAACATAACATTCACGTAGCCCAGATGAGACTGTCTATCATTCTTGCACAGTATTTACTTAAGTTCAATGTAAAGCTATTGTTTCAAACAGGGCCAGGAGTGAGACACTACAACGGGCCAACGGTGCCAACTTTGGTCCACAGTGATGAATGTGGCTAAGAACATAACTGTTACCAACTTAAAGGGTAGGTAGCATAAATGGAATTGCATTGGTATACACATCAAAAGTCCCAATGCAAAGTTACACCTCACTTTTCTATTTTTCGAGTTATACATAAAACCGATAAGAACGCCGAAGTCATGTTGGAAAATGTTTTTCTGGAGTGTGATGTAATATGGATGATCTGCCAAGCCAGCCTATTCCCTATAATGTAAACTCCAGCAAATTAAACCAAATCTTTTGCACTCGTGACTATTAGTTTCAATTACATTTTCAGCTAACTTACGAGCAAATACCTTATGAAATTATTATAACATTAGCCCTACCAGCCTGCTAATGTTAGGTTTGCACTTCATGAGTCTGCCAGTTGCTATCAACACCTAGCTTACAGATACATTATAGTTAACCAACATCTTTTAAATAGATAACCACATCTAACCAGTTATCAAAGAATGTTATGTGCAGTTATCTTAGCCAGAAAACTAGCCAGCCAGTTAAGGTTAGCTATTTTAGCCAACTAGTTAGCATAGCCAGCTAACATTACAACAACGAAGACCAGCGAGCATAGGCAGTAACCTACAGAACATTAAAAAAACTCCAGCAGATAAAAAGAAAAGTGAGAGCAGAGACTTACATATTGACAGCTGGGGCCATCATGGTAAGAAAAGTAGGCAGAATTAGCTACCAAAAAAACTTGTAGCGCAGGATGCAGCTCCACGTGTGTGGAATGATAATTGGTAATATGGCTAGCTAGTTTTCTACTGAGAATACACGTTATAAGGTAAACTTCCTTCGAAACTACAGCTTAACCACGTAAAAATAACTTGTTGTAGGTGCTTGTGCAGCCGGTGTATTCCGATCCCGACAGCCATGGAGTCTGTGTGCTGTCAGGAATACCGGCCGACAACGTCCACGATGACAGAGGAAGGAGTGAGTTGTATATAATGCAACATTCTGGCTTTCCCACAGTCTGCCTGGATAGAATCCTCACTAATCAAATGCAATAAGGTAATCAAATAATGTTACACCACTCCCACTACCAATAATAATAACATTTCTCCCTTTATTTTTAGAAAGTTCAGACATGTTGCCTGCAGGCAGTTTATCAGCTGGAATTGGGGCTATCTGGGGACGTAAAACCATGTTCAAATTCCAGTGTGTGCAATCAATGGAATAAGAAATAGGTTCCCAGATGCGGAGAACATGCCCTACACGGGCTTCAAGTAACCATAATTGACAATTGTAAGAATATATGCTATACCAATGCTAGTACATCACTTTGTCATGTGTCTTTTCTGGGGGGATGGGAGGTCACGTTAAATGTTATGGTCACCGTCCCCATAAAAATTATAGTTAATATACATAACAATAATAATACAATTAAGAAATACAATAAATTATTTGAGATGTTTAGACATTTTTTTTCGGGTGATTGAGTTGAGAGCTCTGAAAAGCTTGGCGGCAGCAGCAGAGACGTGAAGCGTTTGGTGTAAAGCGTGTCAAGGGGCCCAACGTCTGATGAACATAGACCCGCGTGCGGGTGTGTAGGTGTGGAGTTAGGCTTGTTAGAGGCTCAAAGTGCTGCTTACACTTATCCAATTATATGTGTATTAAGGAAGAACTCTGTAACAAAACCCAAATGAACAGTTACATCTCTACCCTTGCGGACACACAGGAATCAGCTGTGTTGAGAGAGGAGTCCTTCCATCTACTGTCAAGACTAGATCTTCACAAATTTTCTTGAGGGCTTTGATGGTGCCGCTCTGCTCGACATCCCATGTCTTGAGGACTGCTGGCTCAAGGTGGCTATGCCGGTGATGGAAGAATGTGCTGCGGTGAATGGTGGCCACTCTCATTGTCGAGCACTCGGAGGACTTTGGTTGGCATACAACCTGACACCAAAATGTCAGCAGAAAGGAGCAGATTGCCTGCTGGCACCCTCCTGAACATAGGTTGGCTAGACCATTGCCTCACATGCTTGCACAAAATGCAGATCTGTGTGATGTTGAGAACTGTTGTTCTAGCTGTTGACATAGTCCCTGGACTCTCTGCACCACACCCAACACAGATTTGGAAAAGCTTCATTAGTTGGGCCTGGAACACAATTAACTTATTTTCCTCGTCTGGACTGGCTGAGGCCTCAGGCTCCCAAAATATGTCAGACATTATTAAAGCATCAGACATTTTTTCAGATGCTATAGGCTAAACAAAGTTGTGTTCACAATATATACATATAAATATGCACACCACTACTCACCCAATGATCACTTCATCTTCCTCATCCTCCATGTCCTCTCCATCGCCATAGATGGCCTCATTCGCCTCCTCAAAACCCAGGTCCATATCTTCATCTTCTCCATTGAATGTGCATTACACAAATTGGGACTGCGCCATAGTGTTGATTGTTTGACATCTGAGATATATTTCAGTATGTGCACACAAATTACATCTGCTCAGGTTTTATGACAATCAATTATTGGGGGGGTGTATTATGATTTATTATTTCACTATACTATTTGTGTTCTGTGATTATGAATGTTCATGTGAACGTTTTTATTTGGGCTTAGGCCCTTTTGTTCCCTTGGGGATCAAAAAAGTATATCTTATCTCACAGACTAATATATCAGCCTGACGTAATTTATTCATAAAGACTAGTTATCATAATTTATCACAGCATACAAGCAATATCATATAATCTAGCTAATATCTCAAATAATATGCTATATTAGCCAGATGGCGTTTGTTGTTACCTAACTGGCTAAACGTGAATTAGCTAGCTAACTTGCCAATTGACCTAGCTGGCTAGCCAGCCAACTTTTGGTGGACAATTTTGGGCGCTCAACTTTTGCAGTACAACTTTTGGTATGCAATGCAATGACATTGACCATCTGCAAAAATAACATTATCTGACGATAGCTAGCTAGGCAAGTTAGAGAGGTGGCTGGCTGGCTCCCATGTCTCCATCCCAGCAATGAGTCGACATGTTTTGGAACACATTCACAAGTTGACAAGCTGAATAAGCTTGCTAGCTAGCAGAGATAGAGGCTATGACACATTAGCTAAATTACAGTGCATTCGGAAAGTATTCAGACCCCTTGACTTTATCCACATTTTGTTACGTTACAGCCTTCTCCCAAAATTGATTACATTGTCCCCCCCCTCAATCTACACACAATACCCCATAATGACAAAACAAAAACAAGTTTAGAAATTTTGGCAAATGTATCAAATATAACAAAACCGAAATATCACATTTACATAAGTATTCAGATCCTTTACTCAGTTCTTTGTTGAAACACCTTTAACAGCGATTACAGCTTCAAGTCTTCTTGGGTATGATGCTGCAGGCTTGGCACACCTGTATTTGGGGAGTATCTCCCATTCTTCTCTGCAGTTCCTTTCAAGCTCTGTCAGGTTGGATGGGGAGCATCGCTACACAGTTATTTTCAGGTCTCTCCAGAGATGTTCGATCGGGTTCAAGTCCAGACTCTGGCTGGGCCATTCAAGGACATTCAGAGACTTGTCCCGAATGACTCCTGCGTTATCTTGGCTGTGTGCTTAGGGTCTTTGTCTTGTTGGAAGGTGAACATTCACCCCAGTCTGAAGTCCTGAGCACTCTGGAGCAGGTTTTCATCAAGGATCTCTCTATATTTTGATCCGTTCATCTTTCCCTCGATTCTGACTAGTCTCCCAGTCCCTGCTGCTGAAAAACATTCCCACAGCATGAGGCTTCCACAACCATGCTTCCCCGTAGGGATGGTGCCAGGTTTCCTCTAGATGTGGTGCTTGGCATTCAGGCCAAAGAGTTCAATCTTGGTTTCATCACAAGTTTACCACATTGAACTTTCCTGGTTTATCTCCATCACTGCTGACACTCGCAATGTACTGGTAGGTTGGTAGGAAACAGAGGTTGCAGGCTTCACATTTGGTACAGCACCTGGTTTCAGTCGGAGTCTCATTCCGGATCCTGCCTTCCACTGGTTATAGCCATTGAAACCTTCTGTGGTGAAATGAGAATTGCATACAGTAGATGGTGCCGATGGTTCCCTTAATCCCTTAATCCAATTCGCTCACTTCAACCGGACAGTCCGGTCCCAATCCAAAAGCTCAATTCTCGTTTTTGGGCCACAAATGAGTCATAACCCCGTCCTGAGATTTCCCCAAAAAGCTGTTGGGTCTAGCTGCTGACACGGAAAACTCACTAGCTTGCTCGACTACCACTAACAAATACACAGGAGAAGAGCAGATGCAGTTTTTCGCATACATTTATATAGTTACTTCTTTGTGGATGTGCATAGTAGCTCACTAGCTCACTAGATACTTGGTCTGGAATGTAATTACATGCTAACATGGCTTGTAGCTAACATTAGCCAGCTGGAGCTACATAGTTATCACCGGTTCTCCATAAGACGTTGAGAAAAAAATGCTTTGTAAGTAGTTCCGAAGATATCCGGAAATAAGTTGATAAAATTTGTAAAAACCCCAAAACATAACTATATTATGTTTCTGGTTATAGGTGACCAGATCGTGACTACAACAAAGTTACTAAGTCTTTGACTACACTATTTGTTACTTTGGTGAGTGAAAACTCATGCTTGCTACCATTTAAATGTAACTACTTACTGGAAATATCTGCCATATGTCTTTACAGACTATCACAATAAATGTATGTAAAATATAAGGGCTGGGGGAGAGAAATATGTTAACTTAGTGTTTTCCGAATAATATTTTGCACCTGCTCCACGGTGTTTTAATGTAACCATGATAGCTTTTCGACCCCAGTGTAAACAAGGGTAACTCTAGGGTCGGTAACTCCCGGCAACAAAATGCAAGAGAAGTATTAGAAATAACACACAAAGTTAACATATTTCTTTCCCCCACCCATTATATTTTACATACATTTATTGTGACAGTCTGTAAAACGTGTTTGCTTATTTTTTCTTTAAGCAATGGCTTTTTTCTGGCCACTCTTATATAAAGCCCAGCTCTGTGGAGTGTACAGCTTAACGTGGTCCTATGGACAGATACTCCAATCTCCACTGTGGAGCTTTGCAGCTCCTTCGGGGTTATCTTTGGTCTCTTTGTTGCCTCTCTGGTTAATACCCTCCTTGCCTGGTCCATGAGTTTTGGTGGGTGGCCCTGTCTTGACAGGTTTGTTGTGGTGCCATATTCTTTCCATTTTTTAATAATGAATTTAATGGTGCTCCGTGGGATGTTCAAAGTTTCGGGATATATTTTTATAATCCAACCCTGATCTGTACTTCACAACTTTGTCCCTGGCCTGTTTGGAGAGCCCCTTGGTCTTCATGGTGCCGCTTGCTTAGTGGTGTTGCAGATTCTGGGGCCTTTCAGAACAGGTGTATATACACAGAGGTCATGTGACAGATCATGTGACACTTAAATAAAGTCCTACTGTGTGCAATCTAACTAATTATGTGACTTCTGAAGGTAATTGGTTGCACCAGATCTAATTTAAGTGCTTCATAGCAAAGGGGGTGAATACATATGTAAAGGGGGTGAATACATATGTAAAGGGGGTGAATACATATGTAAACGGGGTGAATACATATGTAAAGGGAGTGAATACATATGTAAAGGGGGTGAATACATATGTAAAGGGGTGAATACATATGTAAAGGGGTGAATACATATGTAAAGGGGTGAATACATATGTAAAGGGGGTGAATACATATGTAAAGGGGGTGAATACATATGTAAAGGGGTGAATACATATGTAAAGGGGGTGAATACATATGTAAAGGGGGTGAATACATATGTAAAGGGGGTGAATACATATGCCCCCACCACTTTTCCGGGTTTTTGTGTTGTTGAATTTTTTTTTAAACAAATATTTTTTTCATTTCACTTCATCAATTGAAACTATTTTGTGCATGTCCATTACATTAAATCCAAACAAAAATTCATTTAAATTACAGGTTGTAATGCAACAAAATAGGAAAAACGCCAAGGGGAATGAATCATTTTGCTAGGCTCTGTATACAAGCACACAAAAGGACACCTGGCGAGCGGGAGGGCAAAGGGGCAGGTGCTGGGCACAGGTAGACCCCTATCTTTAGGGGTACAGTATACCTGAGGAGAGAGAGAGAGAAAGGTGCGTTCATCCCTCACTATAAGGGGAGCCAAGCAGGTGCACCTGTTTGGATAATCAAAGGCAACCAAATATGATTTGGGCTCTCACACACAAATGGGTGGTTTAATAGTATGAGATTGACGCATCGTATACAAATCAAAGTAACCCCCTTTTGCCACATACTGTATGACAATTCTGATCATCACAAACAGGATCCTGTCAGTTCTGGGTTTTGTAATGAACCCTCTGCCCTCTGTCAATACACTGTCTATCAGTCTGCAGCCTCATTAGACCCTATTACCCTGTCTCAGAAAGATCCCTACGGACCAGCCACACACACTGAGACAGCAGAGAAGAGGTATGGGCTGGAGGGAGGGTAAGAGGAATCGGAATAGAGTGAGGATAAGACATGAAGAGGGGGGACTGTAGAGCGAGAGAGATAAAGCCTCTTAAATTGAATTGAATTGAGAGAGGGAATCAGACAAGGAAGAAAAGAGGGAAGAGGGAGAGAGAGAGCGAACAGGTTGGGTTGATCACCCTGGAAGCTGTCTCTCCTCAGATAACAGAGAAAACATGCTCCCACTTGTAATTGTTTTCACTAGCGAGTCCCCAAGGCTTGATGTAAAAAAAAACAGCATAAAAAGATAATTAAAAAGTTGCTGTGGTGTGAATGTGTGCCTGAGCCGGCACCGGCCCTGTTTATTTGTCTGTTTATTGGCATGAGAGGGAGAGATGAGGGAGAGAGCGAGAACGGAAGTCCCGGGGGTGAACACATGGAGATGGGTGGGCTGGAGTCTGGAGTAAACATCTTTCTCACCATCCAGCCAGACCAGATGCTCCCCACCTCCCATAAGGCTCTAGTCAAAAGTAGTGCACTAAAAGGTGACATTTTAATTTATTTTAATTTTAAAATATTGGGGGGTTAGATCAGCTTTAATATGGCAGATAGATTGTATCTTCCATAAATGTAATTGTCTGCATCATTTCCAATCCTCCACATATTTTTTTGTAAATATATATATATATATATATATATATATATATATATATATATATATATATACACACACACACACACACACGGTGCATTCGGAAAATATTCAGACCCCTTGACTTTTTCCAAATTTTGTTACGTTACTGCCTTAATTCTAAAATGAATAACATTTATTTTTTTCCACATAAATCTACACACAGTTCCCCATAATGACAAAGCAAAACCATTTTTTTTAGAAATATTTGAGATGTATTACAAATAAAAACAAATACCTTATCTGTATATGTATTCAGACAAAGCTATGAGGCTCAACATTTTGCTCAGGTGCATCCTGTTTCCATTGATCATCCTTCAGATGTTTCTACAACTTGATAGACATCCACCTGCGGTAAATTCAATTGATTGGACATGATTTTGAAATATAAGGTCCCACAGTGGACAGTGCATGTCAGAGCAATGGACTATCAGACCATGAGAAACTAAATTCTCTGGTCTGATTAAACCAAGATTGAAGTCTTTGGCCTGAATGCCAAGCTTCACGTCTGGAGGAAACCTGGCACCATCCCTATGGTGGAGTATGGTGGTGGCAACATCATGCTGTGGGGATGTTTTTCAGCGACAGGGTCTGGGATACTTGTCAGGATCGAGGGAAAGAGGAACAGAGAAAGGTACAGAGAGATGCTTGATGAAAACCTTCCAACAGGTTCACCTTCCAACAGGACAACATCCCTAAGCAAACTGCCAAGACAACACAGGAGTGGCTTCGGGAGAGGTCTCTGAATGTTCTTGAGTGGCCCAGCCAGAGCCCGGACATGAACCCGATCGAACATCTCTGAAGAGATAGCTGTTCAGCAACACTCTCCATCCAACCTGACAGATCTTGGAGGATCTGCAGAAAAAAATGTGAGAAACTCCCCAAATACAGGTGTGCCAAGCTTGTAGCATCAACTCGAGGCTGAAATCACTGCCAAAGGTACTTCAACAAAGTACTGAGTAAAGGGTCTGAATACTGATGTAAATGTGATATTTTGGTTTTGTTATTTTTGAAACATTTGCCCAAATTTCTAAAAACCTGGTTTTGCTTTGTCATTAGAGTATTGTGTGTAGATTGATGAGGAAAATGTTTTATTTAATCCATTTTAGAGTAAGGCTGTAATGTAACAACATGTGGACAATTCAAGGGGTCTGAATACTTTCCGAATGCACTGTATATATATTTCTAATATCTTTTCCTTTATTATTTTGCCCTAACCCTACCACCCCTCCCCTAATTGGAGAAAACTAATTGACAACAACACTTAGGCTTCTACTTCCAGCTTATACATACTATATACATTTTATGGACAATGTATTTTACAATAGTTATCCTCTGTTTTTAATCCCATCCTTCAGATATCCTCAAGCCCTACCATCTATCTCTGAAGACCATCCAATTTGATTTCTATGAGTCATTTTCAACCACTCCACAAATTTCTTGTTAAAAAACTATAGTTTTGTTGCAAGTCGGTTAGGACATCAACTTTGTGCATGACAAGTCATTTTTCCAATAATTGTTTACAGACAGATTATTTCATTGTATCACAATTCCAGTGGGTCAGACGTTTACATACACTAAGTTGACTGTGCCTTTAAACAGCTTGGAAAATTCCAGAAAATTATGTCATGGCTTTAGAAGCTTCTGATATCATTCTGACATCATTTGAGTCAATTGGAGGAGTACCTGTCTTTGTTTTTCAAGGCCTACCTTCAAACTCAGTGCCTCTTTGCTTGACATCATGGGAAAATCAAAAGAAATCAGCCAAGACCTCAGAAAAAAATATTGTAGTCCTCCACAAGTCTGGTTCATCCTTGGGAGTAATTTTCAAATGCCTGAAGGTACCACGTTCAACTTTACAAACAATAGTACGCAAGTATAAACACCATGGGACCAGGCAGCGGTCATACCGCTCAGGAAGGAGACGCGTTCTGTCTTCTAGAGATGAATGTACTTTGGTGTGAAAAGTGCAAATCAATCTCAGAATAAGAACAAAGGACCCTGTGAAGATGCTGGAGGAAACAGGTACAAAACTATCTATATCCACAGTAAAATGAGTCTTATATCGACATAACCTGAAAGGCCGCTGAGCAAGGAAGAAGCCACCGCTCCAAAACAACCATAAAAAAGCCAGACAACGGTTTGCAGCTGCACATGGGGACAAAGATCATACCTTTTGGAGAAATTTCCTCTACTCTGACGAAACAGAAATAGAATTGTTTGGCCATAATGACCAACGTTGTGTTTGGAGGAAAAAGGGGAGGCTTGCAAGCCGAAGAACACCAGCTCAACCGTGAAGCATGGGGGTGGCAGCATCATGTTGTGGGTGTGCTTTGCTGCAGGAGGGACTGGTGCACTTCACAAAATAGATGGCATCATGAGGCAAGAACATTTTGTCGATATATTGAAGCAACATCTGAAGACATCAGTCAGGAAGTTAAAGCTTGGTCGTGAATGGGTCTTCCAAATGGACAATGACCCCAAACATACTTCCAAAGTTGTGGCAAAATGGCTTAAGGACAACAAAGTCAAGGTATTGGAGTGGCCATCACAAAGCCCTGACCTCAATCCTATAGAATATTTGTGGGCAGAACTGTAAAAAACGTGTGCGAGCAAGGAGGCCTACAAACCTGACTCAGGTATACCAGCTCTGTCAGGAGGAATGGGCCAAAATCCACCCAACTTATTGTGGGGAGCTTGTGGAAGGTACCGGAAACATTTGACCCAAATTTAAATTGTTTAAGGCAATGCTACCAAATTCTAATTGAGTGTATGTAAACTTCTGACCCACAAGGAATGTGATGAAATAAATAAAAGCTAAAATAAATCATTCTCTCTCCTATCATTCTGGCACTTCACATTCTTAAAATAAAGTGGTGATCCTAACTGACCTAAGACAGGGAATTTTTACTAGGATTAAATGTCAGGAATTATGAAATACTGAGTTAAAATGTATCTGGCTAAGGTGTATGTAAACTTTCGACTTCAACTGTACATTTTACAGACAGTATATTTTACAATAGTTAGTTGTTTTTAGGCCCACCCTTCAGCTCCACTCAACCCCTCCCATCTATTTTTCTACTTGCCCTATATTTTTAAACTGCACTGTGATGTTTCACAAATGTTCTGAACCTTTCTATTCTCGTAGTTTCTACAGATTGTAAATTAAAATAAAATGTTTTTGCTAAAAGTATTAGATTATTGATAGATTGACTATGACTTTTCATATCACCCATGGTGACATTTGTGACACAGCCATTCAATGTGAAGAGACATGCTCAGTACAACATATCAGTTATTGCTCCGCCTGGGGGCTTACAGAATAATAGAGAAGGGTCTGGACCAATTGTAATGATTCTACAGATAGTGGCACCATTATTGATAGAGGAGGTCTTGCCGATGTTCTGTATGATCCAATAGCATCCCTGACACTTTGGTCGTATGGACACAGACAAAATGCACACTCTTGTTGTATAATTACAGCCAGTAGTTTGAAAGTGGTGCTCACGTGCCAAAAGTGGTCCCCATTTTCTGTGTACTCCCGTCATCCAATTCCATACTAGGTCATCCATTTCGTATGATATGTTAGGTACTGCACATTTGTACTATATGTTAATATGTGCTTAATATTGTGGAGTGCATCTTTAAGTGTTACAGATGTAGGATCTTAATTTGAGCCAATTTGCTACAGCAGGAAAATAATCCTGCAGCAACAGGAAATGTGGATTATGTGTATTATAATTAATGGATTTTTTTTGTTTGGTTGATACATTTTGTTAGGTCAAATCAAGTCTGACAATTTAAAAAGGGTAAATTACAAACTTTAGAAGCTTTTTTAAACCTTGAATACACTACAAGTTTGCATTTCCTGCAGTGCAGGAATTCTCAGCAACAAGAGTGATCAAATTAAGATTCTACATCTGTAGCAGGATCTCTATTGATTTTGTCCTGAAGTAACAGAGGGAAAGGTGAGGGAGCATATACACACACACATTTAGACAAACACACACACGAATGTGTGTGTATGTCACAGTTAACATATGTGTGTATGTAGAATAGCGAAAAAAGAAATGAATGGTTTTTCTCAGTGTGTTGTTGGTTTTCTGCATCATCTCCTCCGGTCTTTCCTCCCCCTTCCATCCTTCATGTCTAATGGCCCACCTACACTAGGGCTGTTGCAGTGACTGTATTACCGCCCCACCGGCAGCCCTGAGTCATGACCGCAGTAAAATTCCACGTGACCATTGAGTCACGGTAATCTCCTCTTATGCACTCTGGACATACGTTGGTTGTCACGCCCTGGTCAAAGTATTTTGTGTTCATCTTTATGTATTTGGTCAGGCCAGGGTGTGGCATGGGGTTTTTGTAATTGTGGTGTGTTTGTCTTGGGGTTTTGGTGGTGGTATTGGGATTGTAGCTTAGTGGGTTGTCTAGCAAAGTCTATGGCTGTCTGGAGTGGTTCTCAATCAGAGGCAGATGCTTATCGTTGTCTCTGATTGGGAACCATATTTAGGCAGCCATATTCTTTGAGTTTGTCGTGGGTGATTGTCCTTAGTGTCCTATGTGTACTCGTTGTTAGTTTGCACCAGATAGGCTGTTTCGGTTTCGTTTATTGTTTTTTTGTAAGTTCGTGTTTTTTTGTTATATTAAACATGGATCGCAATCGACACGCTGCAGTTTGGTCCGACTCTCTTTCATCACCACTAGAAAACCGTTACAGAATCACCCACCACCAACGGACCAAGCGGCGTGTCAACAGGCAGGAGCAGCCGAAAAAGGAGATGCTCACCAAGGATTTCTGGTCATGGGAGGAGATCTTCGACGGGAGAGGACCCTGGGCTAAACCAGGGGAGTGTAGCCGCCCAAAGGAGCAACAGGAGAAGAGGCAACAGAGGCAGCAGCAGCAGGAGCAGCAGCAGCTACAGTGGGAGAGGTTGCACCACCTGGAGTTATGGACATGGGAGGAGGAATTGGACGGTAAAGGACCCTGGAATGAGCCTGGAGATTATTGTCGCCCCAAAGCCGAGCTGGAGGCAGCAAAAGCAGAGAGGCGGCATTATGAGGAGCTAGCACGGCAGAGCGGATGGAAGCCCGAGAGTCAGCCCCAAAATTTCTTGGGGGGCTTACAGGGAGTATGGCTATGCCAGGTAGGAGACCTGCGCAAACTCCCTGTGCTTACCGGGGGCTGGAGAGACCGGGCAGGCACCGTGTTATGCTGTGGAGCGCACGGTGTCTCCAGTGCGGGTGCACAGCCCGGTTCGGTATATTCCAGCTCCGCGTATCGGCCGGGCTAGATTGAGCGTCGAGCCAAATGCCATGAAGCCGGCTCTACGCATCTGGTCCCCAGTGCGTCTCCTTGGGCCGGCTTACATGGCACCAGCCTTGCGCTCGGTGTCTCCGGTTCGCCTGCATAGCCCAGTGCAGGCTATTCCACCTCGCCGCACTGGCAGGGCAACCGGGAGCATTCAACCAGGTAAGGTTGGGCAGGCTCGGTGCTCAAGAGCTCCAGTGCGCCTGCACGGTCCGGTCTATCCAGTACCACCTCCACACCCCAGCCCTCCGGTAGCAGCTCCCCGCACCAGGCTTCCTGTGCGTGTCCTCGGTCCAGTACCACCAGTACCAGCACCACGCATCAGGCCTACAGTGCGCCTCGCCTCTCCAGCGCTGTCGGAGCCTTTCTCCTCTCCTGCGCTGCCGAAGTCTCCCGCCTATCTAGCGCTGTCGGAGCTTTCCTCATCTCCAGCGCTGCCGGAGTCTCCCGCCTGTTCAGCGCAGCCAGAGCTGCCAGTCTGCATGAAGCAGCCAGAGCTGTCAGTCTACATGAAGCAGCCCGCGCTGCCAGTCTGCATGAAGCAGCCAGTCTACATGGAGCAGCCAGAGCTGTCAGTCTGCATGGAGCAGCCAGAGCTGTCAGTCCGCATGGAGCAGCCAGAGCTGTCAGTCCGCATGGAGCAGCCAGAGCTGTCAGTCCGCATGGAGCAGCCAGAGCTGTCAGTCCGCATGGAGCAGCCAGAGCTGTCAGTCCGCATGGAGCAGCCAGAGCTGTCAGTCTACATGAAGCAGCCCGAGCTGCCAGTCTGCATGAAGCAGTCAGTCTACATGGAGCAGCCAGAGCTGTCAGTCCGCATGGAGCAGCCAGAGCTGTCAGTCTACATGAAGCAGCCCGAGCTGCCAGTCTGCATGAAGCAGCCAGTCTACATGGAGCAGCCAGAGCTGTCAGTCTGCATGAAGCAGCCAGAGATGTCAGTCTGCATAGAGCAGCCAGTCTGCATGGAGCAGCCAGTCTGCATGGAGCTGCCAGTCTGCATGGAGCTGCCAGTCTGCACGGAGCTGCCAGTCTGCACGGAGCTGTCAGTCTGCACGGAGCTGTCAGTCTGCACGGAGCTGTCAGTCTGTAAGGAGCTGCCAGTCTGCAAGGAGCTGCCAGTCAGCACGGAGCCGCCAGAGCGGTCAGTCTGTAAGAAGCCGCCAGAGCTGTCAGCCTATATGGGGCAGCTAGTGCCGCCAGTCTGCCCAGCGCCGCCAGTGCCCCCAGTCTGCCCAGCGCCGCCAGTCTGTCCAGCGTCGCCAGTCTGCCCAGCGTCGCCAGTCTGCCCAGCGTCGCCAGTCTGCCCAGCGTCGCCAGTCTGCCCAGCACCGCCAGTCTGCCCAGCACCGCCAGTCTGCCCAGCGCCGCCAGTCTGCCCAGCGTCGTCAGTCTGCCCAGCGCCGCCAGTCTGCCCAGCGCCGCCAGTCTGCCCAGCGCCGCCAGTCTGCCCAGCATCGCCAGTCTGCCCAGCGCCGCCAGTCTGCCCAGCGCCGCCAGATCTGCCAGTCTGCCCAGCGCCGCCAGATCTGCCAGTCAGCCAGACTCTTCCAGATCTGCCAGTCAACCAGACTCTTCCAGATCTGCCAGTCAACCAGACTCTTCCAGATCTGCCAGTCAACCAGACTCTTCCAGATCTGCCAGTCAGCCAGGATCTGCCAGTCAGCCAGGATCTGCCAGTCAGCCAGGATCTGCCAGTCAGCCAGGATCTGCTGAGACCACCAGCCAGCCAGGAGCTGGTAGATCTATTTACCGGCCTGAGCTTCCTCTCACTCCTGAGCTTCCTCTCACTCCTGAGCTTCCTCTCACTCCTGAGCTTCCTCTCACTCCTGAGCTTCCTCTCACTCCTGAGCTTCCTCTCACTCCTGAGCTTCCTCTCACTCCTGAGCTTCCTCTCACTCCTGAGCTTTCTCTCACTCCCGAGCTTCCCCTCAGTCCCGAGCTGCCTCGGTCCCGAGCTGTCCTTCAGTCCCGATCTGCTCCTCAGTCCAGTGGGGTTCTGGGTGAGGACTACTAGGCCATGGTCGGCGGCGAGGGTGGACTATCCAGGGACGAAGGGAGAGGGGACTAAGACATTAAAGGAGTGGGGTCCACGTCCCGCGCCGGAGCCGCCACCATGGACAGACGCCCACCCGGACCCTCCCTATTGTTTTGAGGTGCGTTCGGGAGTCCGCACCTTAGGGGGGTTCTGTCACGCCCTGGTCAAAGTATTTTGTGTTCATCTTTATGTATTTGGTCAGGCCAGGGTGTGGCATGGGGTTTTTGTAATTGTGGTGTGTTTGTCTTGGGGTTTTGGTGGTGGTATTGGGATTGTAGCTTAGTGGGTTGTCTAGCAAAGTCTATGGCTGTCTGGAGTGGTTCTCAATCAGAGGCAGATGCTTATCGTTGTCTCTGATTGGGAACCATATTTAGGCAGCCATATTCTTTGAGTTTGTCGTGGGTGATTGTCCTTAGTGTCCTATGTGTACTCGTTGTTAGTTTGCACCAGATAGGCTGTTTCGGTTTCGTTTATTGTTTTTTTGTAAGTTCGTGTTTTTTTGTTATATTAAACATGGATCGCAATCGACACGCTGCAGTTTGGTCCGACTCTCTTTCATCACCACTAGAAAACCGTTACATTGGTAGTACCTAACAACCATCGGGTCGCTAACGGCCTGGCACTCAGGGCTCTACTGTCCCTGTAACATCACTGCAAATGCAGTTGAAAATCACATCAAACACTTATCAAAACAGTATCATGCTTTTAAAACCCACCTCACTGTGATCGATCAACTTGAAGTTCAACAGGTTGAAACTGAGTGGAAAACATGGTCACTGTTGATGTTTCAAAGCCTAAAACAACACAATCGACAGCGCTTTCTAAGGTGATGAGTAATTCAAAACACCCATAGGCGTATCAGAGCTTATGCATAGGCCTATATATGAGCCCAAGCCCGAAAAAAATGCAAAATTAAAATAATGATTGTGCAGTTAGTTACACAATACATAGCCTACCATATACTATGCATGGCAAAACAAAAACATGGATTTAAAATGGATTTGGTACATAATTACTCATCCTCCAAATAAATAAATAATTATAGTAATCGCCTTTGAGTGTGGACTGTATTATTATGCATACTGGATGGACTAATTACCTTATGCAACGCTCCAACCTTTCTATCCATGAGTCTGAGAGAGAACATACAGGCCTGGGCAAAGCTGTTGGTTCATTGATTGTGTAGGACAGCTGTTACACACACCTCTTGGAGGGAACGCTACACAACTCCCCATGGAGTGAAAGAGGTATGTGATTGTAGGTGCGGGTAAGGATGACAGAGGCAGAGAATATTACCGTTTACTGGGAATTTATTTCCTTAACATGGTAATGTGGGGAAAAGGGGCTGGATGGAACCAAAGCAAATAAAGTAAAAGTTAAATAGTCCTCTCCTACCTTACCTGCCTACCCACTACTTACCTAACCTTAACGCCACCTGCCGCGCTAACCAAATTACAGGGGGTGGTCCTCCCAGGTCTTACCTAGTGTGCATAGACAGAGTACATACTATGGGTATATGTATGCCCGCAGGCCTCTTGCCTAAGCACTCCCAAAGTGCCTTCCCCTTCCCCCTGGGAAAAAAATGAACCAGAATAATATAAACTTAAAGTGAACAAGTTCAATAATCAAAAACACAGAGTCCTATTGGCACACACATACCTCAGAAGTAGCAGCTACAAAATACTTTTAACAAAACTGTCTCTGCGCAACAACCAATACAAGACATCCAAGAAGCTCTCTCTTCCACAAAAGAACACTGGCTTTTCAAGTTGCAGAAGGACTCGGTAATTGCAGACAGCTGTACCTCCTGGCGAGAAGGAGGGGTCAGAGCTCCAATCTGCAACGGGGTTGACCAATCAGCTGCTTGGGGGAATCCAGGAAGCCATTTCCTGAAATACACACATACATATACAGACACACAACCCCACAACACAGAAACTGGGTAACGTAACACCGGCTTACAGAGTTAACCAACAATTATAGTGAATTTGTATTTGATTTTGAATAGCCTAGTAATAGGGCGTTATTTTATATTTTCATAATTAATAGGCTGACACATTACCTTTAGCTACAGAATATCTCACCACCGTGCATTTCCATCTCCTCCTCTTTCTCCTTAATTCCTTTCTCGAGTGCGCAGAGAGAGAGGGCCAGTCAACAGTTTAATGAAGTACAACGAGTGTACAAAATGTTTGGAACACCTTCCTAATATTGAGTTGGACCCCCCTTTGCCCTCAGAACAGCTTCAATTCATCGGGGCATGGACTCTACAAGGTGTCAAAAGCGCTCAGCAGGGATGCTGGCCCATGTTGACTCCAATGCTTCCCACAATTGTGTCAAGTTGGCTTACAAACGGGAAACTGTTGAGTGTGAAAAGCCAGCAGGGTTGCAGTTGTTGACACATTGAAACCGGTGCGCCTGACACCTAACACCATACCCAATTCAATGGCACTTAAATCTTTTGTCTTGCCCATTCATCCTTTGAATGGCACACATACACAATCCATGTCTCAATTGTCTCCAGGCTTAAAAATCCTTCTTTAACCTGTCTCCTCCCCTTCATCTACACTGATTGAAGTGGATTTAAGTGACATCAGTAAGGGATCATAGCTTTCTCCTGGATTCACGTGGTCAGTCTAGCAGGTGTTCCTAATATTAGGAACAGAGCAAAAGCTTTTTTTTGCCTCTTTCTCAAATCATCAATAGCAGCCCATATACTGTATGTTTTGATTTCTAATTCATTCATTCATTCATTCTAATGTTTGTATTATCCACAACTAAATTGCCAAATAACTCTAAATCTAGTGTATGGGACCTGTTTCAAATGATCACTTTTACGCTCAACATAGCCACTTCATATGTGCACTTGATCCGAAATGGGTTAATTATATTCTTCTTACTATACAATCATATACTATAAAATAATGGCATGGGACTTATCAGCATTTCTTGTTTGCTAAATAAGCAAGCCCACAGCCTATGGCATGGTGCATAGCCAGCTGACAAAAGGTCAGGAGCGCCACAGGCCCACTCTACACCTGTAATTGCAAACCAAGTGCACTGTATAGGCAATAGGGTGCCATTTGGGACACGGGATTGAGTAGCCCTGCAGCCACCACTGTGTCCTGTGTGATGAGTTGAGGGAGTACAGAACCAGCATGGTCTAATGGACAAAGATGTAACATAGTAAATGTAAATCCGAGATACTCAAATTAGTATGAGATATTAAGTTAAAAGGAATGGGGGTTGGTTGGTCAGGGTGGATAAGGCAAACGTCTAGCAAACCGAAGGCTGTGCGTTCGAATCTAGCACATTAGCTAATTAGCAACTTTGCAACTATTTACTACTTTTTGGATACTTTAGCAAGTTGCAAACCCGTCCCCTAACCTTAACCCTTTAACCCATCTCCTAAACCTTAACCCTTACCTTAACCCTTTAACTTAACTCCTAAACTTAACCCTAACCCTAACCATGACCCCTAACCCTAACCCCTAGCTTAACTAGCATTAGCCACCTGGCTAATGTTAGCCACAACAAATTGAAATTCGTAACATATCATACATATTGCAAATTCGTAACATATTGTATGAATTGTCATTTGTAGCATATTGTACAAAATGGATGATGGACATCCACAAATGAATACATACCATACGAAACGTAACATAATATACTAAATGTAGGGATATAGATTTACATTTACTATATTATGTCTACTCCAGGCTGGAAGAACACACAGGTAGTGTGTTTGTTTATATGCTGTCATTTGTTAGGGGTTTTTGTCCCACAGAGCAGTGGATTATTTTGTCTTCCCTGCATCAGGCTGACAAAAGACTATCTATGACTATTCTGGATATTGTAGAAAAACAAATAAAAAGAGAAACACAACTGAAACACAACGGAGGCACAGCGGGAAGTTGCTCGAGTCCTCGCACGATCTCCGCTTCCGGTCACAGAGCCGCCACTAGCCATGCAGGTACAGTAATAGAAAAACAATAGCCTCCACCGAGTGCGTTACACCTACAGTTGGAAAACCCAATTTATGGAGCCCGAATCCAGCCACTCCAGGGGAGTTTTGATTGTTCTGCTGTGTGTGTGTGTGTGTGTGTGTGTGTGTGTGTGTGTGTGTGTGTGTGTGTGTGTGTGTGTGTGTGTGTGTGTGTGTGTGTGTGTGTGTGTGTGTGTGTGTGTGTGTGTGTGTGTGTGTGTGTGTTTATTTCCATTTATTTTGGATGGAAGTGAAAAGAGTCAGAACTGATGGGTGCTGCAGCATCAGTGGGCCCAGGATGGAGCAGGTGGGAGAATGGATGGAGGTAAAGACAGAGAGAACAACAGAGAGAGAGAGAGAGAGAATGAAAAAGGGCGCGTCGAGTCAGATTGGATTTCCACTAAGAGCTTTGAAGACAGACGTCTCAATCTGGTCTGTTCCCAGTGGAGAGCTGAGCTTTCCCCTGAAACCTCTTTCCCTGGAATACCTAACCACTCTCTCCCCTAGAGCGACAGGTGTTAAGCACAGAGATCTAGGATGGCTCTCTCTCTTTTTCCCCCCTCCCCCTCTACCTCCATCCCTCTTTTTGTCTCTTTTTCTCTCTCAACCACCACTAACCTACAAACTACAACATGTATTTTACTCTCAGTACGGTATAGGCCTGCTCTTGTCCTTACCAGACCTCTATGGTTGACCTCGACATTACACCTCACCCTAATGTCTGTCTTTACCTCAATGCTCTCCTTCCCACTACCTGAACCCCAACACACTGGCCATTCAGCATGAAACCCAGGGTCTCAGGTAGCTTTTTGATGAAGCGCTGTTCTCGTATCAACTTATCGTCTGTTGTTCCAGCAGCCCAGCATTGACCAGCAAACAGCAGCCTGCCGGGCTATCAGGGGAAAGCAGCAATTTCACCTGGATCTATGCCAGAGAAGGGAGGAGAGAGAGAGAGAGAGGCTCTGTGGGAGTTCTGTGTAAATGTAGAGCTGCTCAGCCCAGTAGACCCTGCAGGCAAGCAGGCAAGAATACATCATTTCAAGAGATTTAAGGTGTGTGCGTGTGTGTGTGTATGTGTGCTGGCGTGCATGCGTGTGTGTGTATGTGTGTCTATGTGAGTGTGGGTGCGTGAATGCGTGTGTGTGGTTTGGGTCCCTTCTGTGTTTGCACACATGCTAAACTGTTTACTTACCCTGCCCTGTGGGCTTACCTTGTAGTCTATCTACCTTCTATACTCTCACAGGTCTAGACTGAATGTTCACTACTCCTTCACCGATTGAAACACACGTACAGTATTAGAGGCCAAGGTAGTAGCTGCAATGTCCATGGTTAGCCACTTCAGTAGATACATATATTTCAACCTAACTTGGAGGTTGCGCCTTTCTCTCACACCCACCTCCCACTGGAGGAGCCTGTTGATTCTTAGAGTCCATTGAGAGGAAGGTCGTACTGTCAATAATTTCATTGGGCTACATAATGATTTGGCCCTGAGCTTGGGGAGGTGTTTCCACAGCTTCATTGATAAGGTATTCACATACTCTGTCCATGTGCCTCTGGTCTCCCCACTGTAGGAGCTTGTGTACTTTACCTTGACATTTAACTACTCATAACATAGATAGACCACTTCATAACTGGATGTGGTGTAGGAGGTTGTTAAAACTCATTCAGGACTGTCTGGCATCCTCGGCAGAGATGTTTACTCAAATTGAATGCAGTAAAATAAATGGGAGATGAACAATTGCATGGTGTAGAGCTTAGAGAGCTTTAGGAAGGGACCAAACTAAATGGAAATGTGATAGCGAGCGCTGGCAGAAGACAGAGGGAACAGCGATATGTTTATCGTACGCTGACGATGACTCCCTTTTGACTTCAACTCCGTTTACGAAGGAGGGTGAGAAGCGTTGTCTTGAGATGTCAGGGGTTTTCAATCACTATTCCATTTGTCTGTTCTGAAAGGATCTTACAGAGATCAAATAGAAGCACGGCCCATGTGTGTTCGTGTGTGTGTGTGTGTGTGTGTGTATTTGTGTGTGTGCGCGCGTGTGTGCACTTTGCAGGATTAGCTAGAGACTGATATGCACGTTCAAAGCATGGAACGAATCAAAGCTCCAGGCTTATACCAGAAGATACCACACACAGCTCTGCCATCAGCATCAGCATCTTACAGAAGAGACACATCATAGCAGTCACCTGCAAGCCCAAACCAAGTTGCTTCTGAGTGGAATACATGGCGGATTCACACTCCTCTTCTCCCCTACAATCCTAGGGTGTGAGTTTTTAGGTGTCTCTGCAGATGCCTCGAACACTGTCTGGAATATTCCTTTCAGTCTGTTCTATAGGGAAACGGGCCATCGTTTTGCACTTTGTGACTTTTTGATTGGGTAGCTATTGGAAAGTGTTTTGTGAAAATGTGCTTTTAAGAAGATGATTTCACAAACAAACAGTTTCAAAACATGTCTTGAGAGCTGATCCGGCTTGTACATTATTGGTAGCTACATGTGCAGGAGATCAAATTGTGTTTGTCATACGCCGTACACAACAGGTGTAGAAGACCTCATGGTGAAATGATTCCTCACAAGCTCTTTCCCAACTATGCAGAGTTAAATAAGAATTTATTTTTTTTAAACACATGAGAAGTGGACACAGACACAGACACAAACCTCTTACACTAACCCAGCGTTGACATTTGAGAAGATGAGTGTAAACTCCCGTGGGAGTGTGTGTGTCCCGCGGCAGGCTAGCACACAGCGGAGAGAGAAGGGATGGATGGAGTGGCTTACAAGTTAAGCTGATGGAAAGCATAAATCTCTCCCTCTGACATTTCCCTCCTTCTCCATCCATCCCTCTCTCCTCTCTCCCTCTTCTCCTCTATTCCATGCCCTATACACTCCCACTGTGTATGTACACAGAGTAGACCGAACATTAGGAACATCTTCTCGTTGAGTCTCCTTTTAGTACCTTTTCATGTATGACATTCCTGGGACATACATTTTTTATTACCATAGCATTTTTGTATGATTTCCATAGTTACGTACTTGAAAATGTATCAATTGACCAATTCGGCCACTTGGAGGCCACTTGGAGGCCACTTGGAGGCCACTTGGAGGCCACTTAGTTTTGGGCAAACTCGTGAGAGACTGGGAGACTTCATGCTAAATATTATGTAGCTCTCTCATTATTGAATGACAAACTGTTGTCCTGTTGTGGACAACATCTCAATGATCCCCAGCTTCCTATCTCAGTGTATGACCTTTCATATAGTGTATGTGTATGACCTATACATACAGAAAACGGCACTTTTTTGTTTGTTTTATCTTTTATCTTCTATTGTGTTATGTTCTCCGACACTAATGTCACATCTCCACAAATATCAAGGTGTTTCCTTTCAAATAATATCAAGAATATGCATATCCTTGCTTCAGGTCCGGAGCTACAGGCAGTTAGATTTGGGTGTGTCATTTTAGGTTGAAATTGAGATGAAGGGTCCAAACCAGAAGAGGTTTTAAAAATCCTTATTTAACCTGTCTCTTCCCCTTCATCTACACGGATTGAAATGGATTTAACAAGTGACATCAATAAGAGATCATGGCTTTCATCTGGATTCACCTGGTCAGTCTATGTCATAACACTAATATTAAACCGTGGAAGAAGAATTCTCCCCCCGCTCATTCTATGGTGAGTTTTTGAAAGACATCAGGAATTAGATTTCACTCTACAGTTCTACTTTACAAGCATTCCAGAACATTCTAACAAAAAGGTTATACAATTCTGCTGAGACTAGCCAGGTAGCTACCTCCCAAGCATCGAAACACTTCTGACAGGTGACTTTGGGCTGAAATGTCTTTTGATAGTCTGCTGCAGAAATACTAGCTGCTCAACCGTCTATCCACAGACAATCAGTGTCATGTATTAAAGCCAAACTGCATCTCTTCACATGCAACATGCTTATATAGGACCTGATGGTTTTTAAGGAGAATATGTGAATACATGTGTCTGCAAGGATCTACATGAATGCTGGCGCTGCACATGTTCAAAAACAACAATGGTGAAGACGTCATGATGCAGCGTGAACGAGGTTGTGTGTGTGTTAGAGGATTAGTTTATCTCCTGTGTGTGTGTGTGTGTGTGTGTGTGTGTGTGTGTGTGTGTGTGTGTGTGTGTGTGTGTGTGTGTGTGTGTGTGCGTGTGTGTGTGTGTGTGTGTGTGTGTGTGTGTGTGTGTGTGTGTGTGTGTGTGTGTGTGTGTGTGTGTGTGCGCGTGCGCGCAGCAGCCCCACATTAATTACAGTACAAAGGCTGTCACCCATCCCTCACTCAGAGGAAGAGAGGAAGAGAAGGAAGACAGGGCTCCAAGCACAGAGCTGTTTGAAGTGCCTATTCCACAGCAGGCATATTCCACAGCCTGATAAACATGGGGGTGGAGGGACTGAGGGGCGTTGCAGGGAAGAGTGGAGGGGTTAGGATGTCGGGATGCTGAGGTGGCTAGTTTGAGTGGGTGGGGTGGGGGGGGTACGAGAGGTGATAAGGGGATGGGTCGCTGTTAATTTCTCCTACCTGATGAGTGTTACGTGAAGATGGGGATGGGGGCATCTCTCCCTCTCTTTGATCTCCCCCTATTGACCTGAAGGGAAGGGGGGGGGGCTCTCACTTTTAATAAACGCCTAGTCGTTGAGCGAGAGGCACGGAGCAGGATTCTCACAGATACATAATGCATGGGCTGGGTCTCTTTTCTTCTCTCACTGCAGCTCCCCAAGAATAAATATCATCTTTATTTTTACCCTCCCTCTCTCCCTCCCTCCCTCCCTCTCCCTTACTCTCTCTTTATTCTTTTCTACACTTTTCTGCCGTTTAAAAGAGATCTCTTTACAAAGCCAGGATGTGACAGTGTGCTCGGCTTGCTTTTAGACTCCAAACGGGCAGGAGCTGAGGGTACCATGTTAGAAATGTGTTATTTTAATACACAAACAACAAACTACAGACAGAGTGGTATCTACTCTGTCACCGACTACAGACAGAGTGGTATCAACTCTGTCACCGACTACAGACAGAGTGGTATCTACTCTGTCACCGACTACAGACAGAGTGGTATCTACTCTGTCACAGACTACAGACAGAGTGGTATCTACTCTGTCACAGACTACAGACAGAGTGGTATCTACTCTGTCACCGACTACAGACAGAGTGGTATCTACTCTGTCACCGACTACAGACAGAGTGGTATCTACTCTGTCACCGACTACAGACAGAGTGGTATCTACTCTGTCACCGACTACAGACAGAGTGGTATCTACTCTGTCACCGACTACAGACAGAGTGGTATCTACTCTGTCACCGACTACAGACAGAGTGGTATCTACTCTGTCACCGACTACAGACAGAGTGGTATCTACTCTGTCACCGACTACATACAGAGTGGTATCTACTCTGTCACCGACTACAGACAGAGTGGTATCTACTCTGTCACCGACTACAGACAGAGGGTATCTACTATGTCACCGACTACAGACAGAGTGGTATCTACTCTGTCACCAACTACAGACAGAGTGGTATCTACTCTGTCACCGACTACAGACAGAGTGGTATCTACTCTGTCACCGACTACAGACAGAGTGGTATCTACTCTGTCACCGACTACAGACAGAGTGGTATCTACTCTGTCACAGACTACAGACAGATTGATATCTACTCTGTCACCGACTACAGACAGAGTGGTATCTACTCTGTCACAGACTACAGACAGATTGGTATCTACTCTGTCACAGACTACAGACAGATTGGTATCTACTCTGTCACAGACTACAGACAGAGTGGTATCTACTCTGTCAAAGACTACAGACTACAGACAGAGTGGTATTGTCACATCCTGACCTTAGTTCCTTTTTTATGTCTCTATTTTAGTTTGGTCAGGGGGTGAGTTGGGGTGGGCATTCTATGTTTTGTGTTCTATGTTTTCTATTTCTATGTGTTTGGCCTGGTATGGTTCCCAATCAGAGGCAGCTGGCAATCGTTGTCTCTGATTGAGAACAATACTTAGGTAGCCTGTTTTCCCACTTTTGTTTGTGGGTGGTTATTTTCTGTTTAGTGTTTTTGTTGCACCTTACAGAACTGTTCATTTGTCGGTTTGTTGTTTTTGTTCAGTATTCATCTTTATTAAAATGATTATGAATACGTACCACGCTGCACTTTGGTGCTCTTCTCCTTCTCCCGACGACAATCGTTACAGGTATCTTCTCCGTCACAGACTACAGACTACATACAGAGTGGTATCTAATGTCACAGACACAGGTAACACACAGCATAGTGTGTGTGTGTGTGTGTGTGTGTGTGTGTGTGTGTGTGTGTGTGTGTGAGAGAGAGAGGTGGGTAGAAAGGGATTAACATATTTACAATGTTGGGGTGAAGAAGAGAGGAGAATCTGGGTGAAGAACAGAACAAAATCATAGGCCCACCCACTGGAGAGCCAGGCCCAGCCAATCAGAATGAGTTTTCCCTTACAAAAGGGCGTTATTACAGACAGAAATACTCCTCAATTTCATCAGTTGTCCGGGTGACTGGTCTCAGACGATCCCGCAGGTGAAGAAGCCAGATGTGGAGGTGCTGGGATGGCTGGTTACACACGGCCTGCGGTTGTGAGGCCGGTTGGTCGTACTGCCAAATTCTCTAAAACGATGTTGGAGGGGGCAGTTTATGGTAGAGAAATTAACGTTAATTTCTCTGGCAACAGCTCTGGTGGACATTCCTGCAGTCAGCATGCCAATAGCATTCTCCCTCAAAACTTGAGACATCTGTGGCATTGTGTTGTGTGACAAAACTACATATTATTGTCCCCAGCACAAAATTCACCTGTGTAATGATCATGCTGTTTAATCCGATTCTGGATATGCTACAGCTGTCAGGTGGATGGATTATCTTGGCAAAGGAAAAAACCTCAATAACATGAATGTTAACATGTATGCACAAAATTTGAGAGAAATAACCTTTTTTAGTGCGTTTGGAAAATTTTGGGGATATTTTATTTCAGCTCATGAAACATGGTACCAACATGTTACATGTTGCTTTTATATTTTTGTTCAGTATACAGTATATGTTAACGCACTCACACACATCTGCCTTACTGACCAATCGGATGGCGTTGCCCTGTTTTGGGGGGTTAATGAATCACTGTTGTTGCGGTGACTCACTGATACCACATTGCCAGAGCATGTCATCTTCAGGCGCCTGTGATGTCAGTCAGTGAGATGTGAAAGCCATTAGTCCAGAGCGCTGTTGTACGAGGCCCACTCACCTCCTTCAGGAGTCATAACTGCTCTGATGCTGCTGCTGCTCGGCCAAGCATAAACATCACAGAGTTACACTGTTGATGTTATTAGATTGCCACTTCCAGACAGCCAATGGAGCATGCATAAGGAGGCTATTTGTTTGTCTGTTTGTTTGTTTATTTGATTCCACTGGTAAATGATTGGTGAAAGCTCTTTGTCCATATGCAAATCAAGCTGTTGTCACTTCTCGTGTGTGTGTGTGTGTGTGTGTGTGTGTGTGTGTGTGTGTGTGTGTGTGTGTGTGTGTGTGTGTGTGTGTGTGTGTGAGAGCGTGCGTTCATGCGTGCGTGAGTGAGAGAGAGCGTGCGTGCGTGCGTGCGTGAGTTTGTGTGTGTGTGTGTGTGTGTGTGTGTGAGTGCGCGTGGGTGTGAGCGTGCGCGCCTGCATCTATGTGTGTGTGTGTGTGTGTGTTTATCTCATTATGTGTGTTCATGTGAGTCCTTCATAGTGGAGGCCTTTTCACTTACAACCCCCAGCAGGTGATAAATCTGATGAGTGTAATGCATGAGCATGTTACCTGTGTGGCAACACTGCCACCTTCAGGAGAAATCATTTATTTTGATTTAAGGACATCTGATTGTGGAGAAGAAGTCTCTACATCAGCACTGAGTTCGTCCCCTTTTGTAAGGATTCTGTGAGAACACACACAAACGCTGTCCTACACACAAACACACTCTCACATACACACGTATGCATACACACAAACACATACACAAAGTGGGGAGGAGACTCACTCGTTCTTTTTCTCAACGCGCTTCTCTCATTGACCCCTTATCTCTCGGTCTCCATCCTAAGTGGCGGTGGGTGTGAATGGTGTGAGTAATGGAAAAGGATGAGTGCAAGAAAGAGAGCAGCTCTCACTGGAGAAGGGAGTGGAGGGAGGGATGAGGGCTGGGGAAAAACAGACCAGATAAACAGGAGCGACATACTCTTTCTTAATGGATGTTATACAATTGCACATGTGTGCGCTTACGTGTGTATGCTCTTGTGTACGTGTAAGTGTCTGTGTGTGTACCTGAGCACTCCGTACTACCCCCCTCCCCCCTCACCCTCATTATCCGTTACCATTCTCTGTCTAAGGTGTGTGTTTTGTTTTTTTGTTTTTTTTTCTGCCTGGCTATGTAATTACAAACCCCGTCATTACTCTGTGCACCGATGCAATCGCCTGTCCCTGATTGATGATGTCGTAGCGAGCACCGCTTCCGGCTCCACGGCGTGGAGGGTGGAAAGTAGTGTGCGTAGGTTGCCAGGTTAAGGCTCTCATTCCCTTTACTGTTCTTTCCTTTTTAATCTCACAAACGTAACACACACACACAGTCACACGAATGTAACACACACACACACACACACACACACACAAAGTCTCACGAACGTAACCCAACACACAGATACACGCACACTCACAGATTACACCACAGCATAGTGCTCAAAGCCCTGGTCTGAGATCAGATTTCTCTAACTTAATCCTGTGCTTCACTATAATGAGCTAGCACACACTTCTGTACCTGAGTCAGTGCTTACAGGCATGTTTCTCTCTGTGTGATAGGATTCATCGTCCAAACCCTCCGTGAGGTCCAAACTCTACGCCTCTCATTTAGTCATGAACAAGATCAAACAAATGAATAAGGAGACAATTTAGCTGAATAAGTCCTGCGGGAGCTATCTCTTTTTTCTTTGGCTCTCCCAGTCATACAAACACAGATCATTAGAGCGAGAAGTAAAGCCTGTCCCCTATTGCTCACCCTATTCCAAACACCTGACTGCAAAGCCTATAGCACAATAATCACCAACACAGTGAGTACTATAGTGCGTAATAACTACACAGGTGGCATGGAGACCCTGGACAACATTGATTCACAGAGGAGTGAGGATGGTTGGTTCAGTGTAACGACTCATTGTGTGAACATACATGGGTATCAGAGCAGTGGGATTTTCCCCACTCTAATAATCCCATTAGATCTGTATTTAAAAAGTGTATGATCTCCTACACCAGGGTTTCCCAAACACGTTTTTTAGCTAGGTTTTTTAGCTAGGTTTTCTAGCTAGGTTTTTTAGCTAGGTTTTCTAGCTCACTGATTTTGTTATAAGTCTCTATCCCATGGCAAAAGGCATTTTTCTCTCCACCAACAAGAGGGGTGTGGACAGTTTGTGTCATGAACAGTGCCTGTGCCCATAGAAATAGACGGGGGGTGGGGGGGTGTTCCCCAATGCTGGAAGGGGGACCTGAGGGAAAAAGTTTGGGAACCAGTGGTGTAGTAGGACCTCTAGATCTGTCTTCATAATGGAAAGTGTTTTGTCTCCTAGACACCTCCCAACTGTCTACACCTGGCATCATACCTCACATTCAGTTGGCACAGGAAGGTGAGAAAACATTTGACAGCCGGCTACTTACTACCTGAAATTGTCCAATAGGACTGCTGATAATCACTTCTGTTTTAAACTCTTTTCACCTGTTTGTATTACATTTACCCTAGAATTACAGTAGTGGGTCTGTGCCTATAGGCCTGGCGAACAGTGTTACCAAGGATTTAATAGCAGAGTTTCCTTATAGGGCTCCCTACTGGGCCAGTAGAAGAAAACTGTGAGCCTGTTCTGCTTAACACGTATAGAGACAGACAAACAAAGTGCAAATAAAAACACACACAGACTGATGACACATCAGTGTCCTGCTGTTCTCATATGGGGGGAGCTGTGGAAGATGTCCACACAACACATTAGCGGATGTCATCAGCAGAGAGAGGCAGAGCGTTCCGCAGCAGTACACCGCCGTGTTCCACACACTTTATGTGTATTTATTTCGATGAAATAATACTCCTGCCTTCCAATTGAAATCCCTGGATAACCTGGAGGTATAAGTGCTCTATATCCGTGCCACAGCCGACCCGGTATTTGAACCAATGCCACAACGAACGACACAGCACAGTCAATATCACTGACCCAGAGCAGCCAAGGCATATGTGGTCCCCGGGTGACAGTACTTCAAGTCTCAGGAAGGCAGCAGTCATGCTAACTGAGGTCATTGTTGTGGAGTAGTAGATCAAATTAGAGGTGTTACAGCTTGATAAGGTCCTGGGGTTGCCATGGCGATGGTGTGTCATGCACTTTAGCTTAGCCCCAGTAGCTACAAGAGTTTGGCTGTGATATAATCCAGTCTTGTACATCATTAGACTCACCTTTGAATAGATGCCATTAAGTCATGGCATAACCTCCAGGCATAACAGGCCAGACTCTTAGCATGACTCTTCCTACGGTCATATTTATTTTTGTCCCTTGGATTTGATGTTTGTTGCCCAGGAGTTGACTAATCCTACCAATTAGAGAATAGACTCCTGAGGACATTATGGCCAGGCTTGATACAGACTTGTCCACATTCTTCTTCTTCTCTCTCTCTCACCGTCACTCACTCACTCACTCACTCACTCACTCACTCACTCACTCACTCACTCACTCTTTCATTCTCTCTCTCTCACCGTCTCTCTCACTCACTCTCTCTCTTTCATTCTCTCTGTTTCTCGCCGTCTCTCTCACCGTCTCTCTCTCTCTCTCTCTCTCACTCACTCTCGCTCTTTCATTCTCTCTCTCTCACCGTCTCTCTCTCTCTCTCACTCACTCACTCGCTCTCTCTTTCATTCTCTCTCTCTCTCACCGTCTCTCTCTCTCTCACTCTCTCTTTCATTCTCTCTGTTTCTCGCCGTCTCTCTCTCTCTCACCATCTCTCTCTCTCTCTCTCTCTCTCTCACTCACTCACTCACTCTCTCTTTCATTCTCTCTCTCTCTCTCTCTCCTATACTGCAGGTTATTTGAGGCCACATATGATATTTTATCTCACATTCCTTCTCTTTCTCTCTCCCTCCATACACAACAGACGGTTTCTTTTCTTTCTTTCTTCCCTGTGAGAGAGAGTTGTGTGTCATTACTATTCAGACAGGGAGCCCTATCTTCTAGTACAGATAGAGATGGAGAAATGAGAGAGAGGCTGAGAGAGAGAGAGTGGGAGAGTGGGATACGCACACAGCAAGAGAGATGGACTGCAGAGTCGACTACACGCAATGTCGCCTCATAAAAAAAACTATGAACAACTGGAGAGGGAGGAATAGATCACCGTTTTTAATTCTCTTTTTTTAACAGCTGACAATTGGAGTATAGGGTGTAATTGGTTGATATTGAAGTGGTCTGTAAGGCATATTGGAGTGGATGCATTGTCAGCATCTTCTAACAAAGAAGTCTCCAACTAAATATGTTTGAAGCACAGAGAGGCATAAACAAAGTTAATCATTGGGAATAAAATACACAATACACTTCCAATAACTCACAAAATAACGCACACTATCAAACTCAATCACTTCTCATGTTGGGACAACAAAGAAACAAACCCAAAATAAAACACGATTACCCATCAATGCTTAAAAGTCAATATAATGATCTCACTTTATGTGTCTCCTACCTACTCCTCTTTTCTTTCTCTCTCTGTCTGTCTCTCTGTCTTTCACTCTCTCTCCCTCTCTTACACTCTCTCTTTTTCTCTCTTATCTCTCCCCCATTTCTCTTTCACTCTTTTTCTCTCTTCCCCCACCCACCCACCCAGAATGAACCAACCTCTGCACGGCATATTAGCAATGAAATCTGGAAAGCGGCAGCACCTGTCCTCTTTTCTCATCTCTTCCTGGCTTAAAACTGATTTCAAAGGCTGTTATTCACCCTCTACCTCCCCCTACTCCCCTACTTCCCATACCTCCCCCTACTCCCCCTACCTCCCCCTACTTCCCATACCTCCCCCTACTCCCCCTACTTCCCCTACCTCCCCCACTTCCCCCTATCACGCTACCTCCCCCTACCTCCCCCCTACTTCCCCCACCTCCCCCTACTCCCCCACTTCCCATACCTCCCCCTACTTCCCCTACCTCCCCTACCTCCCCCCCTACTTCCCCTACCTCCCCCTACTTCCCCCACTCCCCCCCTAGCCCTCCCCCACTCCCCCAGCCTCCACCTCCCAGTCTCTGTTCTGAACAGTAGATAATGCCTCTCCTTTAGCAGAGATGGAGATTTCAGAAGTACTGAGAACCAGAGCTGAGTGCACTACTGGTCAGAGTATGTAAAGAAAGTGACATACAGAGAGAGGGGGGAAAGGAGAGAGAGGGTACAGAGTGCGAAATTAGGCCCTGTGGCTGAACCACCGGTAGACTCCATTATGATTACATGATAGAGGGATATGAACACGGTGTACCTTTAGGAAAAGAATTAGACCCTGTGTCCTTCAACACCTGTACAACCCACCAGGACCTCACAGGAGTAATAGCACACCTCACAATGCTCTACAGGGAGAGAGAGGGAGAAAGAGAGAGGGAAAAGGAGCGAGAGATAAGAGAGACATGCACTATATATACAGAAGTATGTGGACACCGCTTCCAATTTGTGGATTTGGCTATTTCCGTCACACCCGTTGCTGACAGGTGTATAAAATCGAGCACACGGCCATGCAATCTCCATAGACAAACATTGGCAGTAGAATGGCCTTACGGAAGAGCTCAGTGACTTTCAACATGGCACCGTCATAGGATGCTACCTTTCCAACAAGTCAGTTCATCAAATTTCTGCCCTGCTAAAGCTGCCCTGGTCCACTGTAAGTGCTGTTATTGTGAAGTGGTAAGCCACACAAGCTCACAGAACGGGACCACAGAGTGCTAAATCGCGTAACGCATAGAAATTGTCCCCGCAGCAATGTTCCAACATCTAGTGGAAAACCTTCCCAGAAGAGTGGAGGCTATTATAGCAGAGAAAGGGGGGACCAACTCCATATTAAATGCCCATGATTTTGGAATGATGTTCAATGTTCAACAAGCAGGTGTCCACATGCCTTTGGTCATGTAGTCTACATAGAGACATGTAGAGAGAAAGAGAGAGCTCTTAAGCCCCACCCTCTTCAACATATATATCAATGAACAGTCTGCAGCACCCGACCTCACCCTACTAGAATCTGAAGTCAAATGTCTACAGTTTGCTGATGATCTGGTGCTTCTGTCCCCAACCAAGGAGGGCCTACAGCAGCACCTAGATCTTCTGCACAGACCTGGGCCCTGACAGTAAATCTCAGGAAGACCAAAATAATGGTGTTCCCAAAAAGGTCCAGTCACCAGGACCACAAATACAAATTCCATCTAGACACCGTTGCCCTAGAGCACACAAAAACTATACCTACCTGGGCCTAAACATCAGCTTCACAGGTAACTTGCACAAAGCTGTGAACGGTCTGAGAGACAAGGCAAGAAGGGCATTCTATGCCATCTAAAGGAATATAACATTTGACATAGGATCTGGCTAGAAATACTTGAATCATTTATAGAATCCATTGCCCTTTATGGTTTCTGGGGTCCTCTCACCAATCAATAATTTACCAAATGGGGCAAACACCAAATTGAGACTCTGCATGCAGAATTCTGCAAAGATATCCTCAGTGTACAGTGTAAAACACCAAATAATGCATGCGGAGCAGAATTAGGTCACTAATTATCAAAATCCAGAAAAAAAAATATTAAATTCTACAAATCATCTAAAAGGAAGCGATTCTCAAACCTTTCATAACAAAGCCATCACCTACAGCGAAATCCACCTGGAGAACCCTAAGCAAGCTAGTCCTGGGGATCTGTTCACAAACACAAACAGACCCCACGACAGCAACACAATTAGACCCAACCAAATTATTTTTATTTTACCAGGCAAGTCAGTTAAGAACAAATTCTTATTTTCAATAACAGCCTAGGAACAGTGGGTTAACTGCCTTGTTCAGGGACAGAACGCCAGGTTTCCACCTTGCCAGCTCGGGGATTCGAGCTTCCAACCTTTCGGTTGCTAGTCTAACACTCTAACCACGAGGCTACTACCTGCCACCCCAGGGTAGCCTAATGAGAAGACAGAAAAATAATTACTTGACACAGGAAAAAATTTACAAAAAATTAGCAAACTAGAATGCTATTTGGCCCTAAACAGAGAGTACACAGGGGCAGAATACCTGACCACTGTGACTGACCCAAACTTAAGGAAATCTTTGACTATGTGCAGACTCAGTGAGCATAGCCTTGCTATTGAGAAAGGCCGTCAAAGGCAGACCTGGCTCTCAAGAGAAGACAGGTTGTGTGCACACTGCCAACAAAATGAGGTGGGAACTGAGCTGCACTTCCTAACCTGCCAAATGTATGACCATATTAGAGACACATATTTCCCTCAGATTACACAGACCCACAAAGAAATAAAAAACTAATCCAATTTTGATAAGCTCCCATATCTATTGGGTGAAATACCACAGTGTTCAATCACAGCAGCAATATTTGTGACCTGTTGCCACAAGAAAAGGGAAACCAGTAAAGAACAAACACCATTGTAAATACAACCCATATTTATGTTTATTTATTTTCTCTCCTGTACTTTAATAACTATTTGCACATCATTACAACACTGTATATTGACATAATACATTTGAAACGTCTTTATTCTTTTGGAACTTTTGTTAGTGTAATGTTTACTGTTAATTTTTATTGTTTAGTTTACCTTTGTTCATCTATTTCACTTGCTTTGGCAATATAAACATATGTTTCCCATGCCAACAAAGCCCCTTAAATTGAAATTGAATTGAATTGAGAGAGAAGTAGAGAGACAGAGAAATGGAATCATTGGTTAGAGGTAGAAAGACCACCCTAACATGATAATACCTGCGTTTAGCCCAAGCTCTGCTCAGTGAGAGAGAATGATCAGCACTACTTCGCTGTGAGGCGACCAGCTCAGCTCAGCCTCATTATGTGCTGCCAGTTTCATCTGGGTGACAGCTCATTTCCTCTGAAATAACTGCCTTCCCTCAAACTCAGGGGCCAACGCCAACACTAAGCTTTCTTTGTCTCTCTCTACCTCTCTCACACAACTCACTCTCTCCGCTCTTTCTCTCTCCCAGCCACTCTCTCTCTCGCTCTCCCTGTCTCTTTCTTTCTCCCTCTTTCTTTCTCTCTCTCGCTCTGCTTCCTCTCTCTCCCTCCCTCTCTGCCCCCTCATTTCATTCTGTCCCCTTTCTCTAATTTTCTCTTTCCCGTTTTTTCAACCTCTCTCTCGCTCTCCTGCATTCTCCCTTGCTGGGTTCTCAGAAACATGGAAGGTATTTTCAATTCATATGTGGAGGGGTGAGGTAAGTGCACAGTAAAAACAGATGATCTTTGGTGACATGTTGTACAATATTTTCAGGCTTGATAGACGCAAAGGAAGACACGAACATGAAAGAACATACGTTGAAACACACACACACACACACACATGCTCTCTTACACACAGAGGCTTGAGGCTCTAAAGGCTAACAAATAGCTGTGATCTGTCCCAGACAGAGAGAGGAAGGAATGGGATAGTTTAAATCAGCAAAGCTGCTGCTGCTGCCCGTCGAATACCAATACCCCTGCTTGAGCACAGCAAGGAAAGGAGCAGAGTGAGCAAACACACAAACGGACACACAACCATACCCCACAAATCCCCTTAGCCAAGTACAGTACATTAACATTCACACGGAATACAATGCCAAACATTTTGCTCTTGCTCCTTGCTCTGTCCTTTTTTAACCTCATCTCATACAGTCTCATACAGCCTTTTCTATTTCGCACACTCTGCTTTTCCATTGAATGCAATGAGAAAAGGAGGGAGATAAGACAAGGTGTTCATAGGGAAATGTGAAGACAGGGCTCCAGTATGATCAGTTTAAAGCGCTACACCATCTCGACTAAATCAAATGACAGCCCCAAGAGACCTCCCCTCTCCTCTTCTTTTTCTGGAGCCGGGCCCAAAGATAGTGATTTCATTTCAGTAAATGTTTCTCTCTTTATGTCGTTCTTTGTCTTAGACACCTCACACAGACACGCACGCACACACGCATACGCACACACGCATACGCACACACACACACACACACACACACACGTTTTCACAACCAAACACACTTCCTATTTGCATCCCACCACCTTTCTCCTTCCCTCTGTGTTTTCAATCACATAGCTTATATAGGCCTATGATTGTGTAGAGTGAAGGCGGAGGTAGAAGGCGGGGAGGGGGCAGTAGGATGAAACAGGTCTATTTAAGAGCTGACTCATCAGCTGAACATGACTTCCCTCACTGTGCCGGTCCCAGGGCTTATAGCCGCCAGCATTGTGATTGAGTGCTGTGATTTTCCCATCACAGGAATAAACCGACACTTACTGACATAAATCTATCTTTTGGATTGCAAATACAGTCAATTTAGAAGATTTAGAGGGATTTTTTTGACCACAGAAAGCACTCCTTTCTCTGAATTTCTCCACAGCACAGAACACTAAAGCTTTCGCCAATGAATGGGCTCCAGAATAATACGGACATTTAGGTATAGGTGAGTCATTGTAGCACTGTCTTGACAAATGGGCAGAAACCCTAAATGGATCAACCCAACTCCATCTCCTGCAGCTGTTGGAATAGAACAATGATTCACATTCTGGCTACCACCAACTGCCACACACACACACATACTTTCAGGGCACCCACATACTTTCAGGGTCAGAAGGGTCGAATATCTCGTTTTGAATACGGCCTAGCTGGAAAAGAGCAATCAGAGGATGCAGAGTAGTGGAGAGATGGCTGCAGTGACTATGCATATCTGAATATTCAAAAGACAAGACTGCAAAGGAAACATTTAGAGTAACTTTGGGTGAACTCCTGAGCTCTTGTCCGCCTATTGTTATGATGAGGCAAACAGCCAATTAGAGCAGAGAGATGTCGTGGACTGCTTAGCAGACCGCAGGTAAAGAGGAAGGGAGTGGGACATATGAGGGGGGCTCCACAGGAAATCAAACAGCTCATTAATTTAAAGCCCTGTGTGTCACCTGTTGCTGTAAGTGGCAGAGCTGATCCTCATTCGGATGTTTTACATTCAGACCCAGGCAGCGCTCTGACTGGCAGAATTGATCCGCCTCGTTAAAAGGCTGAAGTCAGATGATCGCTCGTCGCTCGATTGATCACCCAATCAGTCAAATCAGGTAATCATTTTTCGTTTTGTATTATGCCTGGCTGTCACAGAATCCTTGAGCACAGGCCCAGGCATGAATAGTCAAACCCAGAGACAACCTGTTATGATGAGCCTATTAGCCCACATTTCAGACCTCATTATAGTTTGTTTAATGGCTCTGGTACTAGTATGTACAGTGAGGGAAAAAAGTATTTGATCCCCTGCTGATTTTGTACATTTGCCCACTGACAAAGAAATGATCAGTCTATAACTTTAATGGTAGGTTTATTTGAACAGTGGATTCGCCATTCCAAAAGTGTTTTCCTGCGGTGCGTGAACAATGAGGACATTCACCGTGTTGTGGATGATAAGACAGGCTTGAAGCAAATGAATGTGTGCTAAACGTTAAGTTTTATTTTCATTTATTGAATTTGTTTTATTTAATTTCCTACATTTGATTACAGAGAGTACACCTATGTTGCAATTATATCTGGGAGAGAAAAAATGGCATGAATGATTGTCGAGGATGTCTTCATTGATCCTACCTTTTGATTACACATTGGATAGATATTATGTCAATTGTAGATTTTCTGTCAGTTTTGTTGGGTAACGTAAGTCTATTGCCTAATGCGAACTGTGTAATCTACTGTCATTTACAGGACTGTAGCATATTACTTTCAGCACTTCTAAGGGTGATTTGGAACCGGTATCTTGTATTGTTTGCTATTGGGTTAACTGGTAGTTAAAAGGACTACACTGAAAAGATATCATTATGTTGTGTTTTGGTGATTAAACCAATGTTCTCATTACATTTCACAATAAACTCATTTTTGACTCAATGGTTGTGTTGTGAGTGATGTTTACAATCCAAATGAATGCACAATGGCAGGTTTTGAATGAAAGACTGGCTGTGTTACAGGTGTGACCAGTGTGGAGTTTTGTACTAAGAGTTGTGAAAAATGTACCACATGCTTGTGAAATTAGTACCAAAATAGGACTTTCGGTAAAAACCGAAAGTCATGCTGAAGGTCTAAAACATAAAACAATGTGAGGATAAGTTCATGGATTGGCAGAACATCAATTGTTTTCTATTTCATAGAAGTAAAGAATATAAGATAATACTTTGATTGGGCTACTTTTCTTCTTGAACTTATTGCGGTGTAGTTTAATGCAGTCTAGCTCAACACTTGCAGCTTAGGTTTGAGCTGTTCTTGTCTATTAGTCTTCTGTATTATGTTTCATGTTTTGTGTTGGACCCCAGGAAGAGTAGCTGCTGCTTTTGCAACAACTAATGGGGATCCTAATAAAATACCAAAAATACAAATGTTCACAACTGCAAACCAATTTACATTTACCGCTATTTAGAATTTGTACACTTCCATTAAAGTCTCCATCTTCTAGAAGGTGAAACTCATAACTGGTGCTGGCAGCTATGTTCAGATTTTACCCTTGTTTTCGTGGTGGATTTCTGCCATGAACAACAAAACAACATAAAGGAACTAACTAGGGAGAAGCTGACACACTAAATACCCAGGGGGAGAGAACGGAGAATGTTTTAAGTGTGTTTTACCCAAAACAATGTGTTTTTTTGTTTCACAGAATATAATAAATATAATAACTTTAATCCCTGAGTATACACAGGAGTGCTCATTAATTCTGTCTCCATGGAGACCAATACATTAGTACCACAAACAGGGATCAAAACAATGCAACGTTTATCTCTGTCCTTCTGTCACTCTCCCACAATGCACCCTGATAAACACCTAGACAAACAATAGAACAAATACTATGTGAGGAAGAACGAGGATAACACACCTAGAAAAGCCTAATAAAAGCACCAGGAGGGACGTGATAAAACCTGTCGTGTATTCATTAGAATTCAAATATACTTATTAGCGTTGTCGTCACAGTCAAATTGTTATTTTGCTAAATAACAAGATGGAACAACATTTATTGGTATTGTTCATGCACACAACACTATTTTCAGTGTTGTAAAGTACTTAAGTAAAAATACTTTAAAGTACTACTTAAGTCGTTTTTGGGGGTATCTGTACTTTACTATTTATATTTTTAATTACTTTTACTTCACTACAATCCTCAAAAAATAATGTGCTTTTTACTCCTTACATTTTTACTCCCTGACACCCAAAAGTACTCGGTACATTTTGAATGCTTAGCAGGACAGGAAAATGGGCCAATTCACACACTTACAGTATCAAGAGAACATCCCTGCTTCTCCCTAATGCCTCTGATTTGGCGGACTCACTAAACACAAATGCTTAATTTGTCAATTATGTGAGCCCCTGACTATTCGTATATTTAAAAAACAAGAAAATTGTGCCGTCGAGTTTGCCTAATATGAGGAATTTGAAATGATTTATACCTTTACTTTTACTTTTGATACTTATGTATTTAAAAACAAAATGTACTTTTGCTACTTGAGAATATTTAAAAATCAAATACTTTTAGACTTTTACTCAAGTAGTGTTTTACTGGGTAACTTTCACTTGAGTCCTTTCCTCAAGTATGACAATTGAGTACTTTTTTTCCCGATGTGTTTATTACTGAGGCACACACAGTGGTGAATTAACTGATATTCAACATACACACACACACTCACGCCACTCACATGCAGGTTTGAGGTTAATTGATGACCTGTCTGTCAGCCTGTCTGTGTGGGATGAAAGACTAGAGGAGGTATGACTGGCCCCAACCTGAGGAAAGCGAGGGAGAGGGTCAGCAATTAGAAGCCCAGTCACTAACCAGAAGTGACACAGGCAGGGGTCAGAGGTCAAAGATAGTTAGGACTTTAATTATACATTTCCCTGATTCTGGCACAACCGTCACCCAAGGGCCACACACACACACACACACACACACACACACACACACACACACACACACACACACACACACACACACACACACACACACACACACACACACACATAGCACCACACACATAAACGCACACACACACACATTGGAACTCTACTAATGAGCATAGGCCGGGCATCAAAGGTGAGTTTATTAATACTTCCAAGACCTTATTTAATATTTCAGAGTGAGAATAAAACTCTGCTAACAGAGATTACATAGAGCATTATCAAACCGACCTACTAGGTTCAAATAGTTAGAAAATTGTTTGAAAAATCTATCAAATAACTGGAGGGTTTGATTGAGTCTGCATGGAGTGGCAGATGAGCAGGATTTGCACATTTGGCACTATTGCATTGGATCCATTGCGCAAGGCAAGCTCAATCAAGCACAACGAAAGCACTTACAAGATTTAGGATTTCAAATACTATTTGAACATTTAGAAAGTTTGCATAGATAATAGAGTTGACAGCTGCCTGCGATGGTGTTTCCATTTAACAATCTTGTGTCGATAAAAACAGCTGGACATGATGTCAAAAAATAATAATACAGTGCCTAATAAAACTGAAGTGGTTGAAGTGTTTCCATTACCCATTTAAGCAAATTGAAAAAGAATACATTGGTGACAGCCTGTATGTCACGCCCTGGCCATAGAGGCTTTTTATTCTCTATTTTGGTTAGGCCAGGGTGTGACTAAGGTGGGTTTTCTATGTTTTCTAGGTTTTCTATGTTTTTGTATTTCTTTGTTTTTGGCCGGGTATGGTTCTCAATCAGGGACAGCTGTCTGTCGTTGTCTCTGATTGAGAACCATACTTAGGTAGCTTTGCCCACATGGGTTTTGTGGGTAGTTGGTTTCTGTTTTGTGTTTCTGCACCTGACAGGACTGTTTCGTTTTCGTTCATTCTCTTGTTATTTTCTTTTGTGTTCAGTTTAAATAAAAAATAACATGAACACTTACCACGCTGCGCATTGGTCTGATCCTTCATACTCCTCGTCAGAAGAGGAAGAAAACTGTTACACTGTATGCCTTCCCACCTAACTGTTTCATGTCTCAGAATGACCGCAAAAGGATAGAATGCAATAATTGACTAATATTTGCCATATTCTAATAAATCTTATGTGCCAACGTATCGCCACGGCCCGCGCCATAGTGAAACTTCCATCCAGCCAACCAGAAAAGCAAGTCGAAGCAATTCAGCCATTCTTGAAAGTCAGGACAAAGATCCCGCAAAGAAACATTGTTTTTAATAGTTGAACATTTTATTTAGCAGGCATTTAGAACTACATGTGGAGTGAAGTTTCATAGTTAGGGTGAAGTGGTGGCATCAAATATTTATTTTTCATTTACAATCTATAGAAAGGTTCTGCTTTTGTGAAACCTCACAGCACAGTTGAAAAATATATGGCAAATAGAAATCCAATATGGATGGTGTTAAGAGATAGATGGGAGGGGTTGGATGGAGCTGAAGGTTGTGAATAATAACTAATAACATCAAGATAACTAATGTAAAACATACTGTATCTGTAAAACGTATATAGGTTCAGAACTTTTGTGAAATAAATAGATGGGAGTGGTTGAGGATAGAGGCAGGACAGGAGTAAAACAAATAAAATATGACAATTGTAAAATAGACTGTGCCCGTAAAATGTATATAGTATGTATAAGCTGGAAGTAGAAGCCTAAGGGGTGGTGTTCACTACTTTACTCCAATTAGGGGAGAGGTGGTAGGGTTAAAGGAAAATAAAATATTTAAAAAAATATATGTATATATTTATATTTAAATATATATGTATATGTAAGTATGTGTATATGTACAGTTGAAGTCGGAAGTTTACATACACCTTAGCCAAATACATTTAAAGTCAGTATTTCACATTTCCTGACATTTAATCCTATTAACAATTTCCTGTCTTCGGTCAGTTAGGATCACCACTTTATTTTAAGAATGTGAAATGTCAGAAAAATAGTAGAGAGAATGATTTATTTCAGCTTTTATTTATTTCATCACATTCCCAGTGGGTCAGAAGTTTACATACACTCAATTAGTATTTGGTAGCATTGCCTTTAAATTGGTTAACTTGGGTCAAATATTTGAGGTAGCCTTCCACAAGCTTCCCACAATAAGTTGGGTGAATTTTGTCCCATTCCTCC